>NW_011253619.1:0-450 GCF_000146605.3 Meleagris gallopavo
GGCGCGGGAAAGCTGGCAGTGCCCCTCTGGGGATTTTCTGCCTTCTTCCAGAAGTGACGGCCAACACAGGCATCCTGGACGACACCGCAGACATGGATGATCTGCTCGCGTGGATCAACAACGGTGAGTTTGGGAGCAGCACAGCTGCCGGGGGCTGTCTGCGCCGAGGTGGCTCTGGGAAAGCTGGCATTGCCCCCACGTGGGGATTGCTTCTGTTTCCAGAAGAGAGACCAAGCACCAGCAGTCTTGCTGACGATCTGCAAATTGACCATTTCCTCACCTGGATTGATGGTGAGTTGGTGGTCTGCACACAGGACGGGTGGGTGTCCGCACCGAGCGTGGGGGGAGGAAGGCTGCCATCATCATTCGTGGGGGACGTTCTGCTATTCCAGAAGCGGCGAGTGCTCTGGACAGCTGCAAAAGGAGAGCTGATGCAGTGCACCACTGCCA
>NW_011253620.1:0-436 GCF_000146605.3 Meleagris gallopavo
TTGAGATCCTCCAGAAAAGCAGAGCTCACAGCTCTGAAATCAAGCAGGAATCACTCACCCCATTCTAAGGGCTCACCCCACACCCCAAAGGAAGCAGTCTCCAGATTCACATGCTGCTCTTACACCTAGCAGCCCTTCAGTGCACTTGCGATCCCCCAAAAACAGAAGATCACAGCCCTGAAAGAAAAAAAGAAACCACTTACCCCATTCCAAGGACCAATACTCCCCCACACTCTCAAGTGAAAGGAAGCAGCTTCCAGGTCCAAATACCTACCAGCCCTTAAGTACGCTCAGGGTTCCCTGCTAAAAAAACAGAGAGAGCAGCTCCACAATGGAGGAAGAAAAAAAAAAAAAAAATAATACAACTCAACTCCATCACCAAAGAACAAGGCATACTCCAAAGGAAGCACTCCCCAGGTTCAGATGCTGCCCCTAT
>NW_011253621.1:0-582 GCF_000146605.3 Meleagris gallopavo
TTGTGGGAAAGACTGACTTCTCTTGGAGGGCAAGTGTGGTATTTTTGGTGTGAAAAGGGGTCCTTTGGGGAGAAAACGGGGTGTAGATGGGAGAAAATGTCCTGTTGAGGAGTGCCTAGCAGTATTTTTGAGAGAAAAGGGAAGGTACTTGTCAGAAAAGTGCTCTTTCTGGGAGAGAGTAGCATAGTTGGTTGGAAAATGCCACCCATTTGTGAGAAAGCTGCTTTGTTTCCGGGAGAAAATAGCATTCTCTGGGGAGAAGATGTCCTGTTTTGGATGGAAAAGTAGTACTTGTGGGAGAAGCTGTCCAATGTTTGGGCCCAAGGTAGCATTACTGGGAGGTAATGTCATTGTATTGGAGAAGGGAGGTATTTCTGGGAGAGAATGCGTTCTTTTTGGAAGCCAACGGTGTACTTTGGGGGGAAGAAGTGGCTGTTTGGGAGAAAGTGTCCTAGTTTGGGGAGAAACTGACATACTGCGGGTGTGGTGTAGTAGATTAGGGGGAATTGGGAGGTATTCCTAAGAGAACTGTCATTTCTGGGTGAAAAGGTCTTATGTGGCGGGAAAGGTGAGGAATGTGTG
>NW_011253622.1:0-452 GCF_000146605.3 Meleagris gallopavo
GCCGCTTTCAGCCGTCAGCAGCGGTCTCGTGTTTCTCGCTTGCCGAGAACGGGCCACTTCAGCCGGCTGCTTTTCTCCGACCAGTGAGCGGGCTCCTGTGCGCGCATCGGAAAGGAGCGGTTTGCAGTTCGCCTTGGCTACATGCAGAATGCACTTCGCCTACCTCTGAATACTATGTCTCTGCCTTTATTTCGAGCCACAATTCATTCTAGTCAGGTTTTCCACTGCTACACATCTGCATTCAGACAGGAAAAGAGTGGAAGGGAAAACAAGCTCTAATAAGGCATTTGCAAGTTCGAGGAGCGACAGCTGTAGTGCTCTCAGGGAGAGCGTTTCAGAAAGTGGGGAGAGATCCTTTCAGGACTGCGCAACGAAAAAACCCCCCCACTCGCAGGTAGTGCAGGAGGCTGAATTCGCACTTGTCAGCGTCGGAATCGCACTCCTTCGCTCTC
>NW_011253623.1:0-450 GCF_000146605.3 Meleagris gallopavo
TCTCCGATGAGTGAGCGGGCTCCTGTGTGCACATCGGAAAGGAGCGGTTTGCACTTCGCCTTGGCTACATGCAGAATGCACTACGCCTACCTCTGAATACTATGTCTCTGCCTTTATTTCGAGCCACAATTCATGCTAGTGAGGTTTTCCACTGCTACACATCTGCATTGAGAGAGGAAAAGAGTGGAAGGGAAAACAAGCTCTAATAAGGCATTTGCAAGTTCGAGGAGCGACAGCTGTAGTGCTCTCAGGGAGAGCGTTTCAGAAAGTGGGGAGAGATCCTTTCAGGACTGCGCAGAAAAAAACCCCCCACTCGCAGGTAGTGCAGGAGGCTGAATTCGCACTTGTCGGCATCGGAATCGCACTCCTTCGCTCTCACGCGTAGAAAGCGGCATTCGCGCTGAACCGCTCCGGAGACTTTGCCGTAGCTGGCCGAGAAATCGCGTTTCT
>NW_011253624.1:0-528 GCF_000146605.3 Meleagris gallopavo
ACACGATGGCGGATCGGGGACAAAACAGGCACCTGAAGGAAAAGAAATTGGTGAACTGGCTTTAATTCCAGACGGTAAACTTAAAATATCTGAATCTTAGCCAGAACCTATGAGATATTCTAAAGAGGATGGGAATCTAATGAATGATTTAGAAGGGAAGAGAGCAAGCTGACAGATGGGTGTATACCCAGACGTACACGTTGTTGTGCCCTTTAGTATTTCATAGAATCTGGTTCTAAGGGAACATAATAAAACATAATCCTAGTACCAGGAACAGGGTACAAGTGGGGTAGAGGCAAAGGGGATGACAGTACCGCTTTCTGAAAACACTGAATGGAGCTTAGGGAGTAAGACAGTAACAGGACAATTGTTGTATGTACCTGATGCAGGGACTAATTTATTGGGGAGAGATCTTAGAATGAAATTGGGAATACAAATAACAACCCATCAGGAGGGAATGACAGTATCAATGAATGTGTTACCTGAGACAGATGAGAAGGATATAGATCCATGGTCTGGGCAAAGGAA
>NW_011253625.1:0-380 GCF_000146605.3 Meleagris gallopavo
CGTGACACCCATCTTCAAAAAGGGCTGGAAAGATGATCCTGGTAGCTACAGACCTGTAGTCTCACCTCGGTGCCAGGGAAGGTCATGGAACGGATCATCTCGGGAGGCCTCACGGACCAGCTAATGGTAAACTGGGGGATGAGGGCCCAATCAGCGTGGGTTTATGAGTGGTAGATCCTGTCTGACAACCCTGATTTCATTCTGTGACAAGATAAGGTAACGCGCTTAGTGGATGAAGGTATGGCTGTCGATGTTGTCTGCCTGGACTTCAGTAAAGCCTTTGGCACTCTCCCCCGCAACACTCTTGTGGAGAAGCTGGCTGCCAACCGGTTTTGGGTATGGGCGGTATGCTCCGCTGTGTGAAACGCTGGCTGGATGCC
>NW_011253626.1:0-522 GCF_000146605.3 Meleagris gallopavo
TTCCTTCGAGTGACAGCTCAGCAGTTTGCCCAGTCTGGTCTCTGGGAACCTCAATAATGTGTTGGATCTCATCTTTTTCTTAAAACCTCCAACGTTGATGCTGATCTCATTGTCTTCAAAATTCGCCTCAGATAAAGCCTTCAGGCTCTGCCCTGTCATAGTGACCTCCTTCCAAAGGTGTGTAGGAAATAAAAGCCTAGAATGTAATTGCACAAAGCATCAGCACATCAGCAGAATGGGCAAATCTGAAGCCTGTTCACCTAACATTCTCATTTTCTTTTTCTTTCTTTCTTTTCTTCTTTCTTTCTTCCTTCTTCCCTTCCTTCATTGCTTCTCTTTGTCTCTCTTTTCCTTTCTCCCCTTTTCTATCATTCTTCCTTTCTCTATTCCTTTCTCTTTCTTCTTTTTCTCTCTGCTCTCTTTCACTCTCATTTCTCTCTCCATCTCTCTTTTTCCTTTCTTTCATTTTCTCCCTTATCTCTCCTCTCCCTTTCCCCTCTTCTCCTTCCCTTTCTCTCTCCC
>NW_011253627.1:0-378 GCF_000146605.3 Meleagris gallopavo
CTAAGTCATGGGTGCCAAACTCATCTTCTGACTTTGGAAAAGGTCTTTCCAGATCAAGAAGCAAGATGCAGTGTTCTAAAGCTGGAATCTAGATACTGTTACCTTTCTTGCAGGTAGAGGAGTTCAGTCTCCGCAACTGTTGATCCAGTATCTTTCACAAGCAGTACATTCCTGTGGAAATATTTCATGTGGAGGAAAAAATGTGCGAAAGTTTAGCAAAGTAAAACTACAGCTTTTTCTGTCTATTACCTCATGAGATAACACTTTCATATTTGTTCATTTGGTAAACAAACATTTCCTACTCAGGCATGCACAAAAATTACCTACATATTACAGTTGCACTACTCCTCCCATATGTTGCTGTTAGGATGGGGGGGG
>NW_011253628.1:0-510 GCF_000146605.3 Meleagris gallopavo
TATCATCTTTTTGGAAGCACAGGCCCAATTTCCAAGTGAAATGTGGTATTTCTGGGAGAAAATGACAGGTACGTGGGAGAAAAGTGGACAATAGTGGGAAAGACTGACTTCTCTTGGAGGGCAAGTGTGGTATTTTTGGTGTGAAAAGGGGTCCTTTAGGGAGAAAACGGGGTGTAGATGGGAGAAAATGTCCTCTTGAGGAGTGTCTAGGTGTTTTGTTCCTTGTGCGTGCATATGTACTATTTGCTTCCAGAAGAACTGTTTTTTCTTAGGTAGACTTCATGTTTCATCCACTTAATACTTCATCACAATTCCAAAGGGGACTTTTTCCAACCAAAGTAGGACATTTCCTCCCAGAAATACCGGCTAGATTACACGATCAAAATGGGACAGTTGCAACCACAACCTCATAACGCAGAAAGCGGCATTCGCCCTGAACAGCCCAGCCGTGTTTGCCGTTGCTGGCTGAGAAATCGCGCTTGTCCGCGAATGCCGCTTTCAGCCGTCAGC
>NW_011253629.1:0-364 GCF_000146605.3 Meleagris gallopavo
AAGAACATTTTGATGTCAGGGCAGACTTCAGTGCCAGCTGGAGAAGGAGTTGTCTGATGGTTGCACTCAGAGAGTTTTGGTCAATGATTCACTGTCCAAGTAGAGACTGGTGATGAGTGGCATTCCTCAGGGACTGGTGCTGAGACCAGTGTTACTTAAAACCTTTGTAGGCAACGTGGACAGTGGAATCCAGCGCACCCTCAGCAAGTTTGCAGACTACACCAAGCTGAGTGGTGCAATCGTCACACTAGAGGGAAGAGAGGCCATCAGGAGGGACCTCGACAGGCTTGAGAGGTAGGCTTGTGCCAACCTCCTGAAGTTCAACAAAGCCAAGTACAATGTCCTAAACCTGGGTTGGTGCAAT
>NW_011253630.1:0-526 GCF_000146605.3 Meleagris gallopavo
CACACTTGGAAATATGTACAAATAAGATGGGAGGGATTTCAAGTGGATCAGTATTAAATAGAAAGCATATATTTAAGCTTTGAGAGTATAGTTCTGTTTCTGTAATTGCATGGATAAGACTAATTAGGCCTGTTACACAGTTATGTAAATAAATCTGTTCTCAGTGTTATGTGAAGTATCTGTCTCTGCTATGTGTGGAGACAGTGACGAAAAAGGAAATCTCAGTGTTTCTAATCCAAACTAATGCGGCTGCAGCATCTTTTTTCTGGATTAGAAAATGGAACGCATGTGGTGTTCACTGCCTGGAAAAAGAAAACAGTAAGAGGATGCAATAGCAACTGTGATCAAAAAGCAAAAACAAACATTGCCTGTTTTTCACTATCTAACAGTGAAAACAGCCATTTCTTAGAGAAAAGAACACAGCAACACAAGCAAAGGAAAAAAAAAATAGTTAAAAAAGGAAAAAAACAAATAAATTAGTATGAATGAGGATTCATGATGACAGTAAAATGTACAGAGTATTATG
>NW_011253631.1:0-531 GCF_000146605.3 Meleagris gallopavo
GATTTCCTCCAAATGTGCAAATTTCCATGTCTTCTGAAAGCTTCCGTCAGAAAAGTTCTGCAGCATCTCCTAGGGCATTTTACTTTGAAACAGATTTTGGAAGTTTATCATACTTCATATGCTAGACATAACTTGGCATGCCTTTACAGCAGAAACCTATGGGTAAATTCTAGAGGGCTTAAAAATCTGCAGTCATTACACCCCCAGAATTTGATTTTGCTTTCTATTAAAATTGTTGCACTCCAAGACACAGGCAAAAAGCAAAGCTTTATTTATCTGTTTCCATAATGGTTCAAATTGCTGAAGTAAAAACCAGCAGGTAGGATGGTACTCCATTGATTTAAAATTTTTTTGTCATATCTGTGCACTAACTCGTTGCCATCTTTGTCTTTTTTCAAGTAATACTATGAATCCTATTTTATTTTTTCTATTTCTAAATCTTTGGTCACAACCCCAAAATGTTAAAAGAACCAATAATTTGTACAATTTGCCAAGCATCTGTCTGTGCTTGACAGCATCATAGAAACCCTT
>NW_011253632.1:0-485 GCF_000146605.3 Meleagris gallopavo
GCGCTCTGCCAGTCAGCCAGTTCTCAGCCCACCTCACTGTCCACTCGTCTATCCCGCACTTCCTCAGCTTTGTTATACGGATGTCATGGGAGACGGTATCAAATGCCTTTCTAAAATCAAGGTAGATTACATCTACCGCTCTTCCCCCATCCACCCAGCATGTGACAGCATCATAGAAGGCCACCAAGTTGTCGAGCACGACCTCCCTTCGGTGAACCCATGCTGACTACTCCTGATAACCTCCTTTCTCCCAGTTGTCTGGAGATGGTATCCAGCACAAGCTGTTCCATCACCTTTCCAGGGACGGAGGTGAGGCTGACAGGCCTATAATTACCCGCATCTTCCTTCTTGCCCTTTTTTGAAGACCCGGAGTTGACATTGGCTATCCTCCAGTCTTCAGGGACCTCCCCTGCTATCCAAGACCTCTCAAAAATGATGGAGAGCGGTTCGGCAATGACCTCCGCCAGCTCCCTCAGCACCCGTGG
>NW_011253633.1:0-489 GCF_000146605.3 Meleagris gallopavo
CCTAAGGACACAGACTGCTGGACTTTCACCCAGCTGCAAGGAAGGAAGGCCACACAGCTTACTCTAACTGCAAGATAAGGAAGAAAGACAGACTAAATTGAGACTCTGCAAGCATTGGCAGATCTTACAGGCCTGAAGATTGGAGAAAACAGCCCACCAAGAGACAACAAAAGGAACCAATCCAGAGCAGGAAGATCTCCAACCTCCATACTACTATTGGTCTACATGGCCGAGTGAGAGGTTGGCAACATGCACCAAAAAGGGCATTTCTCTGTGCAAGGTCCTTCCTCAAGAGCAGTCACCTCGATTTGTCTGTGTAAGCTCTGTATGGCTTTCATTTTTCTGTGGGAATCAACCACCACCCTAAGAAAGCCTGTGTCAGCAGCTGGCCACACTAACAGTAAAGAAAATGTTTTCCACTGTCTGGTCTGAACCTCCCCTGATGCAGCTCTGTGCCATTCCTGAGCGTCCTGTCATTGGCTCCCAGGT
>NW_011253634.1:0-508 GCF_000146605.3 Meleagris gallopavo
GGGCTATACCCCGACAGAGATAAGTAACTTATCACAGGCACTTCTCTGCAGACAGCATTTAAAGGTATGGATATGCCTTAGCAAGCATACGTCTGAAACGGAAAGGCCATCTGCCAGTCACAGCCTTTGGGCCCTCCAGCCCTCTTCTTCGCTACCTCCCAGGCCGCAGGAGCTACAGCGGGATTCAAGCCCGCATTTCCAATAGAAGGTGTGGCTTGAAGCCAGAGGGGACCGGATTACCCTGCCACACACACACCCCTCCCAAAGGACGTGGGGCCTTGTCCTTCATTTGCTACACGGACAAAAGATGGCTCTTGGGCATCAGCAAGCCCTGGAGCGCACAGGCACAAGGTGCAGGTCTACGGCTCTCTCATCTTCCCTGCTAACAACAGCATCTGTCCGGCTTGCCCTCCAGAAAGGGGGACAGAACCACTCCCCAGCACTCTCACACAGCCCCCCCTCCATTTCTGGGAATCGGAAGCCCTCCTGACTACGCCCAATGCGCAAC
>NW_011253635.1:0-488 GCF_000146605.3 Meleagris gallopavo
CCGTTGGACAGAGGTGAGGAGAGAATAAAACACGACGGCTGAGCTGCCTGCAAAGAGCTGCTGGGGGAAGCGTGATGCCAACTCCGAATTTGATCCGATAGCCTGCTGTGCACGTTCTACGTTTATCCCGCCCTCCGTCTTTCCCACAGCCACACACGGGGCTCTGGGCAGTGGACGTCTCTGTTGGTGGGGGTCCTGCTGCCACCTCGAGGTACCGAGCCAAACTGCCACCTTGTGGGGGAAACGTGAGGAAAAAGCGCAATTCGGAGCCCACGGCACCTCAAAGCCCCTTCAAGAGCCCCCAGCTACTGCCCTGAGCCCTCCGCTTCTCCCCGCTGCCCCTCAAAAGCCTCGGCAGCGCCAGCAGCACCTCGTGCCTTAGGATGCCCGGTGCATTTCACACGGATGCACTCATCTCCTGCATCGCGAGCACTGGCCAAAAATACCCGACCCGGGCGCTGAGCCGAGCTGGGGGCTCAGCGGTGACA
>NW_011253636.1:0-472 GCF_000146605.3 Meleagris gallopavo
ACATCTCCTTTAACAGACTTTGTGTTTTCTACTAGTGACGCTGCAGAAGCCTCAGAGGCTTCTTCTCCTGGGCATATTCTCATTCATGGTGGATTTTGCTTTCATTCAGTAGGTGATCTCACTAAGCAAACATTGTCTAAGACAATAGATGACTATTGTATCAGTGTACAGATCCCAAGCTGCTCACTTATCTTAGGTAGCCTTGGCATGATGCATTATTTTCCTTAGCTGATCATCTACTAAGATGAACTGTCTGTGCAAGCACTGTCTACTCTCTGTTCTGTTCACTCTCACACAGCTAAGGCCCTTCCAAGCAAGATGCAATTGCATCTCGACCACAGAAACAGCTTGAATGTAGGGTGTTTGGGCAAGTCCCTGTTGCACGCTGTGGTCAAAACATGCATTACTTGGGGGCACGTTATATTTGATTTAAGATACTCTTACCTTTGGCTTTGCACAGAGCCCAAAGTCT
>NW_011253637.1:0-496 GCF_000146605.3 Meleagris gallopavo
GGACGGTGGGCTGCATCCAGGCGGGGTCCGGTGGCGGCACAGTCGCAGTAGCGAAAATGGCGTCGGGTGTCAGAGGCACCGTCAGCTCTCCTCGAGGGAATCTCTCTGTGGGGAAATGCCAGAAGGGGCGCTGGGCTGAGACCCGGGGCACTGGGGTGAGATCCGGGTCACGGGAGTGGGATCTGGGGTCACGGGGGTGAGATCTGGGGTCACGGGGGTGAGATGTGGGTCACAGGGGTGAGATCTGGGGTCACGGGGGTGAGATCTGGGTCACAGGGTGAGATCTGGGCGCTGGGGTCAGCTGGAGCATCAGAGCAGGGGAGCCTGCTGCCTTACCTGCCATGACAGCTGGAGAGTGGCAGTTAGGGAGCCCCTCCCCCCAGGGGGTTCCGTGACCGTTGGGTCAGCCCTTTCCCCAGGCTTGCGATGGTTTGACTTTTCATCCCAAACATCCTTCCCATCCCAGCCGTTTCCCATCCCAATGATCAGTGACCAT
>NW_011253638.1:0-527 GCF_000146605.3 Meleagris gallopavo
GTGTTGGTCTCTGTGGAAACAGCAAGGAACTGGAATCTGCGTTTCCCGGCATGCCCCGGAACCTCACTTTGCTGACTGGTCATTGTCTGCCCAGCAGGTAAGGGCGATGCACACCCGCCAGCGTTTACCCATTCCAGAGCCCGGCACAATAGGGTTCCCCCAGAGCTCTGAATTGCGCTTCATGGTGCCCAGAAGGCTGCCTGTCCTCTTTGTTCTGTGTCTTGCTTGTCTCTGGTCTTGCACTGTTTTCACTATTACATTCTCTTGTCCTCCTATTTTTGTGTTCCTTGCCCCATTCTCTTGGCCTAATGACCCCTTGGCTTTGTGTTGCCACATTCATGTCGGCATTCAGTTTTGGCGTTCCCTGCCGTATTGTCTGGGCCGTCATCCTTGGTATTTCCTTCCATGTTCTCTTGGCCCTTGCCTTTGCCTGGGCATTCCCTTGCCCTCCCTGTTTTTGTTGGAACCCGCACCTGGGCGGGGTGGCAGCCCTGCGAGCACAGCTGGGGGCGAGTTTGGCTGTGGAG
>NW_011253639.1:0-460 GCF_000146605.3 Meleagris gallopavo
GCTGGCCCTTTCAAGGTGAGCCTGGCTCAGACTCTGAGCAACTTGATCTAGCTGTGGATGGTCAGCATGGGGCAGTCGGATCACATCGCAAACCTACCTGCATACAAGCAGCGCACCAACATGGGGTGCATGATGTTCATTACCTGCTGGACACATCTCACACCACTGACTGGAGGAGCCCAGGCAATCCTTCAACTCCATCAGGCTGCAAAATGAAATCAGACGAGACGACAGAACAGAATTTAAAACACAACAAGGATGCACACAATGCCCTTAAAAAACACCACCGCATGGATGCAATTAGCACATAGCCCTATTAATTACAGCCATCCAGCTTGAGATCCTCCAGAAAAAGCAGAAGCTCACAGCTCTGAAAGAAAGCAGGAATCACTCACCCCATTCTAAGGGCTCACCCCACACCCCAAAGGAAGCAGTCTCCAGATTCAGATGCTGCTCTTAC
>NW_011253640.1:0-496 GCF_000146605.3 Meleagris gallopavo
GAGGCTGAGAACAGCCAGCGTCCCTGGTGGACAGATAGAGGTTTGGCTGTGCTAGTGATCTGCTTGATCAGAACGTGGCTTTTCAAGACGATCCTTAATCCCCAAGTTGAGCAAGCTAAGCAAGAGGAGAGCATTAAGCTCCATTGGAACGCGCAGACAGGTGGCCCAATCCTCCCGTGTTTATGACTGGACTTGGGGAAATCCTAGAATCCTCGTAGAATGTCTTGGGATGGAAGGGAATTTAAGAATCATCAAGCTTCAACCCCTGTGCCTGAGGCTGGGCTGCCAGCATCCACATTTCATGCGGGACTAGACCAGGCTGCCCACGGCCCCATCCAACCTGGCCTTGGACTCCTCCAGGGATGGGGGGATGGGGAATATCCGTTTTGTATGTACTTGTTGGTAATGTTCTTCCCGTTTGTATGTGTCGAATGTGTTGTGCTCAGCCTCGTCCAACTGAGCCAAACCTGGAATGATCTGTTTCTCCATTTTGTTG
>NW_011253641.1:0-500 GCF_000146605.3 Meleagris gallopavo
TTTTTTCATTTTTTTAATTTTCTTTTTTTTTCTTTTTTTTTCTTTTTTCTTTTTTTCTTTTTCTTTTTCTTTGTTTTTTTTTTCTTTCATTTTTCTTTTTTATCATAAGTATTGCTTAAACTCCCCTTAAACCTTCCCTACCTGCCCCATTCTTTCTTTTCTCCCTTACCCTCACCTCCCCCCTTGCCGTAGCCTACGATTCCCTTGCCTGCTCTTCTTACCTGAGCTGCTGTCCCTTCCTTTACCTACCTGAGCTGCTTCTTCCTAAAATTACTTAGCTGAGCTCCTGGCCCCTCACTTTCCCTGATCTCCTGGCCCCTCGCTATGTACTTTAGCAGATGTTTTCTCACTTATCTTCCTTACTGTTTGGCTCGTGTCGCAGTTGCTTGTGATAATCAGTGAACTGAGCTCCTCCTCCTCACCTTCTGCCATCATTTACTTCCAAAGCCTCTGTGCTTGTCTGTGAGCTGCTGCCCTGCGCCAGCATGGCAGAAATTAAC
>NW_011253642.1:0-405 GCF_000146605.3 Meleagris gallopavo
GGGAGGTAACGGAAGGATATTGGAGGGAGGGAGGCGAGAGGAGGGCGGAGAGGACGAGTATGGAATGAATGGAAACGAAGAGAGTACGGAGGAGAGGAGAGGAGAAGAGAGAAGAGGAGAGGAGAGGAGAGGAGAGGAGCGAGAGAGAGAGAGAGAGAGAGGAGAGGAGAGAGAGAGAGGAGAGGAGAGGTAGAGAGAGAGAGAGAGAGAGAGAGAGAGAGAGAGAGAGAGAGAGAGAGAGAGAGAGAGAGAGAGAGAGAGAGAGAGAGAGAGAGAGAGAGAGAGAGAGAGAGAGAGAGAGAGAGAGAGAGAGAGAGAGAGAGAGAGAGAGAGAGAGAGAGAGAGAGAGAGAGAGAGAGAGAGAGAGAGAGAGAGAGAGAGAGAGAGAGAGAGAGAGAGAGAGAG
>NW_011253643.1:0-524 GCF_000146605.3 Meleagris gallopavo
TCATTTGCTCCTTGAAACTTTGAGATTAAAAACATTCTTTCTGTAAAATTTCTTGCCATTGTTCTTTACTTTTCATCAGTATACATATTTGACATGCATATCTGGAAAGTCAGTTTAAACTGCTTTCTTTTATGTTGCCAGGAGGGACCCCAGGTTGTAGTAGTGTTTGTTGGGTTCTTTTGTCAAGATCTCGAATTATTTCCTAGGGACTTACTTCATTCCCTGAAGTGATTCTTAGGGTCAAAAAAAGGAAAGAGTTGAACTGGAGTACAATAGCATAAGGCCAGAGGCACGCAGTTCTTCAAAGCCAGTCATTTCTGGGTTAGAAATGGGTCTAAGCTTAGTTATCTCCAGGACTAAATGAAGAAGGGATCTGAGATTTTAACTGGTTTTGAAGTGCATTTTGTCCCTAAGGCATGAAAGGGCCAAGAGTATGGATGTTTCTGGAAGCATCTAAATGATCCTTTAATTCAAGCTATATTTCAAAGCCATTGTAATGATTTAATAAATAATAACAGTTTTGT
>NW_011253644.1:0-492 GCF_000146605.3 Meleagris gallopavo
AAAATAGCATATCAAGTGTGTTTTATTTCTGATGAGAGAAAAAAGGAAAAACAAAAACTACCTGGATCAGTGTGCAGTCAGTCTGGATCAGGTGATGACGTATTCCATTTTTTAGTGCTCAGTCAGACAAAACCAAATCTTTCTACTGAATTCTGTGAGCACTGAATCACAGCAAGGTATTGATTGTGTAGAAATAAACTGTAAAACTTCATCATCTCCTCTAGTGGTAAATTTGATTTATACTGGCTACATGCTAAGAAAACAAATCTGTTCGAAGTTGATATTGGCAGAGTTGAAAAAATACATAGGAAACAAGTCTGTGTGCATCTACACACAGCTCAATACGCTAGGGCATGAACCCAGGAACAGGGCTCTGATGTCTGTGCTGTACAGCGCTTATTTCACTCCATGGCTCTGATTTAGTCCCACACCAAGCCATTTCCATGTGCTTTGTAGTGTAAGGCTATGCCACAGGGAGCTCCCAAAAGGCAG
>NW_011253645.1:0-480 GCF_000146605.3 Meleagris gallopavo
ACAGGCCTCAAGCTGGGGAGACTGAGGCAGTGGTACACCACCAACTTTGGTCTCAGTCGTCCTTCCCATACTCCTGTCATCCACAACCTCTGCTTTGCTCCAGCCACTCTCATCCTGCCTCCAGTGATACCAGGGAAACCTCTGGTGCCGTTGATCACCCGCCTGCCTTTGCGAGTACTCTCAGTGCTCCTGAACAGGGTGGCGTGTCTGGTGGAAATTCTATCAAGTATTTGGTTGTGCCCATTGTGCTGCCAGTCTGGATGGCCAAAGCAGGACTTGTGTGAAAGACATGGGCAGGAGGAGGGGGCAGGTATCAATTGCCTACGTGAGCTTTTGTCATTGGGATTCCTCCTAGTTTACCAGAGGTGTCCAGCAAGGCGTCATTGGAGGGCATAGCCGACATTTGCTATTCTTAGAAGTATGCTACTTAAGGCACGGAGGTATGAAGGAGAGAAGTAAGATTGCAAAGGAAGAGCCAGG
>NW_011253646.1:0-466 GCF_000146605.3 Meleagris gallopavo
GTCTTTACAAATATAGTTGTGTAGTTGTGATGGTTATTAGTATAATAATAATAATAATTAAAAAACTTAAAAATTACTGATCAATTTTTCAGTGACATCAAACACATAGATCTCTTCTGATTTAATCATCTGCTTTCTTGTCAAGTAAATTCAAGTGCTAATGGAGATATGCAGAGCCATGCAATTCAAGTTCTCTTTCTGCATCATACACCTCCTCTGGGTTTAGGTTACTGGTAATCATGCATGAGCAGCTTGACTTCTGATCCCAGGTGGCAGCTGCAAGCAGGGCATTTTCAAAAGACATCTTTTACTAATAGCTTCAGCACATGCAGTGGTGTCAGCTGTGCTTCAGACCACAGTTTCTACTTATGAAATGGAAATGAAGACAAGTGTTTAAAAGAAATCAAGGCAATATGTTTTTCTGGAAATGGGGGGATGAGGGATGAGAGTGGAGTAGAAAGAAATT
>NW_011253647.1:0-489 GCF_000146605.3 Meleagris gallopavo
GCTTCTCCCCGAGTGCCGCTTTCAGCCCGTACGAGCAGCGGCTCGTCGTGTTTCTCACTTGCCGAGAACGGGCGACTTGTGCCTGCTGCTTTTCTCCGACGCGCGAGCGGTCTCGCGTCCGCACGTCGGAGAGGAGCGGTTTGCACTTCGCCTTGGGTACATGCAGAATGCACTAGGCCTAGCTGTGAATACGACGTGTCTGCCTTCATTTCGAGCGGCAATTCTTTTTTGGTGTTGTTCTCCATGGCTACGCTTGTGCATGCTCGGAGGAAAAGAGTGGAGAGCAAAACCCTCTCTAATAAGGCTGTTGGAAGTTCGGGGAGCGACATTTGTTTCGCTCCCAGGGAGAGAGAGCGTGACAGAAAGTGGGGAGCGATCCTTTCTGGCCTGCGGAGAAAAAACCTCCCTACGGAGGTAGTGCAGGAGGCTGAATTCGCACGTTCTCGGCATCGGAATTGCACTGCTTCGCTCTCATGCGTAGAAAGCGGC
>NW_011253648.1:0-373 GCF_000146605.3 Meleagris gallopavo
TCACACCACTGACTGGAGGAGCCCAGGCAATCCTTCAACTCCATCAGGCTGCAAAATGAAATCAGAAGAGACGCAGAACGTAATTTAAAACACAACAAGGATGCACACAATGCCCTTAAAAACACCGCATGGATGCAATTAGCACATGAATTACAGCCATCCAGCTTGAGATCCTCCAGAAAAGCAGAGCTCACAGCTCTGAAAGAAAGCAGGAATCACTCACCCCATTCTAAGGGCTCACCCCACACCCCAAAGGAAGCAGTCTCCAGATTCACATGCCTGCTCTTACACCTAGCAGCCCTTCAGTGCACTTGCCATCCCCCAAAAAGCAAGATCACAGCCCTCGAAAGAAAAAAAACGAACCACTTACCCC
>NW_011253649.1:0-455 GCF_000146605.3 Meleagris gallopavo
CAAGTTTGTCCATGTTTCTCTAACTCCTTAAATAGATCAGAGTCATGCTTTCTAAATTGTCTGCAGTAAAATTCTGAACACCATAATAGAAATGCAAGATTAAAAATATAATCTACTTTTCTTCACTGAATTAAACAGAGTTCTATTTACCATATTTCCCAGATCCCCAGTTTTAAAAGAGCTCCTGAACACATAGATAAATATACAAACTGTATGTGAGTAAGACAAAAACAATTCTACAGAATTGAGCATGTTCTCAAAGCTCTTGCTCTTCTCTGTTCTGTATGTAAAAGATCATTTATCTGATCATTACAGCAGTATTTTTTACTACATGTACATACACCCAACTATAAACATATTGCAAGTTGAAGTCTATTTTGCATTCTCAGTACGAAACAAAAAACACAGAAGTCATTTAAGGGAAAGGTAAATTAGCAAACACAAATCCTGAAAAA
>NW_011253650.1:0-545 GCF_000146605.3 Meleagris gallopavo
AAAATAATCTCCTGAGTGATAACTTCATTTAATCTAACTAGTATAAACTAGGTGTGATAACTCTGAAAAATAACAAATACAGGAGTTCAATACATCAAAAAAACAAAACAAATAGAACTTGAAGTCATAACAAATAAGAATTTAAAGGTGCCAAAATCTCAATGAAATTCAATAGTAGCCCTGAAAATTTGAGATTGTGTGGATAAGTATTTTAACAGATCCATACCTGTGGTTTTTCATCATTGGTACTGTAACAATGCCTAAGAAACAATACTCTATTGTTGTTAAGATTTAACTCAAAGTGCTAGAAAAAGTTACTGCTTTGAAGAACACACAATCAAACAAGATGAGATTCAAAAAGGAAAGACAAAAATACACAGCAAGAATGAACATCCCCATTTCTCAATTCTCTCTCTCTCTTTTTTTCATGAAGTATTCTCATACAGGTTTCTTTTTTCATTTGTTTTCATCTTACTCAGTCAACGACTGGTGGGCTTAGCACATAATTTCAATAAAATGTCCTTCCAGGCAGAAAATCATCCATT
>NW_011253651.1:0-482 GCF_000146605.3 Meleagris gallopavo
TTGTGTATTCTTTGTCTTTCCTGCTCCTTTCTTTGTGTGATCTTGTTCCTTGCTGCAAGCATTCCTTTCCTGTTCAGAGTATGTTTGTTGGCTTTGCTTTCAGTTGCTCCTTTGCTTTCCATTCTTTGCCTTGCCTTGCTTTGCCTCCCTTGTCTCCTTGCCCATGCCATTCCTCTTAGCTTGCCTTCACTTACCTGATGCTGTCTCTGTGCCTTGACTGTTGTGTTTTTTCCTTTCCAGGCTTCTGGAAGTGCAGGCTGCTCTCTAGGCTTTCGTGCAGTGCTTGCTGCATTTGCAGCTCCTTCTCGGTTTCCCAGGTGGGTCCCGCCTCGTGGGCATCCTTGCCTCTTGCCTTGTGCTGAACGGTCGGCTTTTGCTCTGCTGGCTGGGTGGATCCATGCCCGGTAGCTACCCTTCCCTCCTCCTTGGCATGACTGCCAGTGCTTTGCCTTCCTCCAGAGAGGTGTTTGTTCCGACTGGCA
>NW_011253652.1:0-322 GCF_000146605.3 Meleagris gallopavo
TAGCATCAATTACTTATTACAGAAGGACCTGGAGCTTTTGAAGGAGTTCTGAGAAGCTACTTAAGGAAACTAAATAAGAAGCACATCTGTAAAGCCACTATAACACCTGGATTCTGGAGATGGGTTTTCTCTTTCCTCAGGCAGTGGTGTCAGCATTGTCTATCTCCTAGTTTCTTCAAGAAAAAATAAAACAAAAACATAAAAAAACATGAATGCTGATGAATTCTTCACTGTGAGAGCAACAAGAAGAAGCTGCAGATTTCTAGCACCATTTCTGATTACCCTGCATTGAACTTCTTGCCAATACCCACTATAGGTATGA
>NW_011253653.1:0-502 GCF_000146605.3 Meleagris gallopavo
TATGGTTACTGCAGTACTGAATCAATCAAAAGAAAAGTTGTTGGTTATCTCTGAGCAGGATCATGAAGTGCCAAGTGTTCCTGGTAGAATGAGAGGAAATGAAATTAAAGATATGAAAACATTTGTCGATGGTAGCAGTTTTGTGTGATATGACTTAAGAAGGCCGGGTATGCTGTAGCAACTAGAGATGAAATAACAGGCTGGTTCTCTGGCACTACCACCTTAGCAGAGAAAGCAGAACTCGCAGCCTTGTTAAGAGCACTGGAGTTAGTGAAAGGGAATAAGTGCCAATATTTGGACAGACTTAAAATTTGCATTTGGGTTGTGCATATGCTATCTGAAAGAACAGAAGCTATTAATCTCCCAACGAATACTTGTAAAATATGGAGAAACAATAATAAAACAGTTAGACAAAAGGAAATAAGCTATAAAACACTCCCAAGCCCACCAGTCAAACATCAGTGATATCAATATGGGCAACAGTCGTTCAGATACAGCTGCC
>NW_011253654.1:0-480 GCF_000146605.3 Meleagris gallopavo
TCTCCTCAGATCGTTGCCACTGTTTTTAATTATTTTGGGGTACCCGTGTTTCCCTTTTCTGGAGGTGCGGATTCGTGAAATCCCTCCGCCTCGCCAGTCACGGAACCGGGCCGACCCAGCCCAGAAACCGTTGAAACTCAGATGGATGACACGTCCTGACAACAGGATGGTGAGACTGACCTGTGACATTTCCATGGGGAACAGTCATTCCTATTTGGAGAGAACAAGCAATTCGGTATGCCATCAACAATAAAGACCTCTCACGCTTTGAATAGCATGCCAGGTATGTCTTCTATACCTCTGATCCTGGCCCACATCTGGGTAGGACCAGGCCTACAAAACGCAATTTTCCAAACTTCACAACTCTCCCATTCTCTGTAGTTCTGCATAGGATTTGTCAAACACCTTTGGTATGTCTTGGCATATTTGTGCACAGGCAACCACCCTCCAAGATGGGTGCTTTACAGGTCAATTTCAACC
>NW_011253655.1:0-497 GCF_000146605.3 Meleagris gallopavo
AGTTGATACACATTCAAATATAATTCATCTGACAAGATACAGAAGGGAACTACAGTGCAAATTAAAAAAACAAAACAACTATTAAAACCATAGCACAAAGAAAAATTTATCAAATCTCTCTGTCTTTCCTTACCTAGCACAGACTTTTTTTATACTGTTAGATTCCTTGTCTTAAATTAAAATTAAATCAAGTTGCAAAATATAACAATGAATTATATCTTTCATGGCCACTTGTGGTTTTCACATTCTGCACCTACCTCTACTTCTTCAGAAGTTCTATCGGATGTTAAAGGCACACAGAAAGTCTGAATGTTTTTTTTAGTTATTAGTTGGCACCATGAAAATAGTCAGATTTTTTTAAAACTAAATTTCTATTACTGTAGTTAAAAACTAAGTGATGACTAACCTACTAGTTCCTCTGTTTCTTTATTTTTACTTGATAAAAATTAAATTGCAGAAATAACAAATATAACTTGCCAGCTTCCATCTACTTATAT
>NW_011253656.1:0-537 GCF_000146605.3 Meleagris gallopavo
AAAGATGATATTTTCTCCCAGGCATACCTGTTTTCTTCAAACTACCGCACGTTTTCTCCCAAAAAGACTAGATGACAAGTCCAAATAGGACACTTGCAACCAAGAATAGGACATCTTCTCCCACTAATACCACTTCTCTCCCAAGGATAGGACATTTTCCCTAAATGCTATGGCAGTTCTGCTAAGAAATACTCCTTTCCTTCCCTAAATGGGACATATGCACCCACAAAGACCACGACTCCGAGAAATTCCTCCCAGTTCCTCCCAATTACACTCCATTACATTCCTCATCATGACACTTACTCCCAGACTTTTGGACTTTTACTGCGGAAAGACCATTTCGATCCAGAATATATGCCATTGGCCCTCACAAACACCGATTGCCTCACAAATATATGGCACATCCCACCAGAAAGACCATTTCTAGCCCCCAAAAGATGGCATTTACTCCCAGAAACACCAGTTTTCTCACACATTCCTCACCTTTTCCCCCCCACCACTAAGACCTTTTTCACCCACGAAATGACAGTTCTCTTA
>NW_011253657.1:0-517 GCF_000146605.3 Meleagris gallopavo
AGGGCAACGATTGTCTGCACCATGTTGATTCTTCCTAGAGGAGCTACTGCCTTCAAGAAGGGGAGGTGGGGGGCAACACAGGAGCTTTTCTTGCTCTAGGAGAAATTTCCCAGAGAAAGGTCAGGACTTTGACAGCTTTGTCCTTCTTTCACACTTTAAGAGCCATTGCCGAGGGCCACTCAGCTTTCCTTGTGTTTTCTTCATCTCTAAAAGGACAGAAAGGCTACGGCTATCCTTAAATATCTTGAGCCCAAAGCACTGTCTGGCACAGTTTCTTTGTCCTCTGAGCCCTGAATGAAACTTCTATCACTGGCACATCCAAAGAGGAACAGCAGTGGGCAACCCCAGCTGTCTCATCACAGTGTGGTTAAAACACACAGTGCACACTGATTTTTTCTTCACGGATACTGCCTGCTTGGCCCATCCATGCACTATTTACAATCCCGACGTTATAAGGCTCTTGAAATATCCAGAGTTTACTTTCACAAGATCGTAGTCCGCTCTTCTCTTTTCTTAG
>NW_011253658.1:0-507 GCF_000146605.3 Meleagris gallopavo
AAAAACAACACGGAAAACAAACCGAGGAAACCAACATCAACCCATGCAGCAGCAGCAGCCATTGCAGCAACATGAAAATGCAAAAAAATACAAGGTCGTGGCAAAGCACAGAGGTGACCGACCGAGTGTGCAGGAGGCCAAAAATCTTGGCATCCGTGCCCGGGAGGAGGAAAGGGTAGCTACTGGGCATGCTGCTGCCTCCACCACACATGCACCTTCAGGGTCGCCAGCCCAGAAGGAGTCTGTGGCTGCCAGTCGGAACAAAACACCTCTCTGGAGGAAGGCAAAGCACTGGCAGTCATGCCAAGGAGGAGGGAAGGGTAGCTACCGGGCATGGATCCACCCAGCCAGCAGAGCAAAAGCCGACCGTTCAGCACAAGGCAAGAGGCAAGGATGCCCACGAGGCGGGGACCCACCTGGGAAACCGAGAAGGAGCTGTAAACGCAGCAAGCACTGCACAAAAGCCTAGAGAGCTGCCTGCACTTCCAGAAGCCTGGAAAGGAAAAA
>NW_011253659.1:0-452 GCF_000146605.3 Meleagris gallopavo
AAAGGAAGCAGTCTCCAGATTCACATGCTGCTCTTACACCTAGCAGCCCTTCAGTGCACTTGCCATCCCCCAAAAAGACAAGATCACAGCCCTGAAAGAAAAAAAGAAACCACTTACCCCATTCCAAGGACCAATAGTCCCCCACACTCTCAAGTGAAGGAAGCAGCTTCCAGGTCCAAATACCTACCAGCCCTTAAGTACGCTCAGGGTTCCCTGCTAAGAAAGAGAGAGAGCAGCTCCACAATGGAGGAGAAAAAAAAAAAAACAAAAAAACACTCACTCCATACACCAAAGAACAAGGCATACTCCAAAGGAAGCACTCCCCAGGTTCAGATGCTGCCCCTACTCTTCCCAGCCCTTAAATGGGATCAGGGACGGGTGGAGCCTGGCTCTGCCCCACTCCACAGCCAAACTGCCCCCAGCCTGTGCTCGCAGGGCTGCACCCCGCCCCA
>NW_011253660.1:0-504 GCF_000146605.3 Meleagris gallopavo
AGGAGCCCAGGCAATCCTTCAACTCCATCAGGCTGCAAAATGAAATCAGAAGAGACGCAGAACATCATTTAAAACACAACGAGGATGCACACAATGCCCTTAAAAAACACCCACCGCATGGATGCAATTAGCACATAGCCCTATTCATTACAGCCATCCAGCTTGAGATCCTCCAGAAAAGCAGAGCTCACAGCTCTGAAATCAAGCAGGAATCACTCACCCCATTCTAAAGGCTCACCCCACACCCCAAAGGAAGCAGTCTCCAGATTCAGATGCTGCTCTTACACCTACCAGCCCTTCAGAGCACTTGGGATCCCCCCAAAAAAGAGAAGATCACAGCCCTGAAAGAAAAAAAAGAAACCAACTTACCCCATTCCAAGGACCAATACTCCTCCACACTCTCAAGTGAAGGAAGCAGCTTCCAGGTCCAAATACCTACCAGCCCTTAAGTACGCTCAGGGTTCCCTGCTAAAAAAGAGAGAGACCAGCTCCACAATGGAGGAG
>NW_011253661.1:0-537 GCF_000146605.3 Meleagris gallopavo
GAATGAATGAATGAATGAATGAATGAATGAATAAATAAATGAGCGAGCGAGCCGATAAATAAGCAAGCAAATAAATAAATAAATAACAACAATAAGTAACAATAAAAACAACATTTAAAAACAAAGAGACAAATACGCGGGCACGTAAATAAATAAAAATAAAAAATTGAAATGAACAAATAACGGAATTATAAACAAACAGACAAACACGTGGACGCATAAACGAAAATGATAAAGAAATAAATGAAAATAAATAAAATAACGAAAAAGTTAAAAATAAAAATAAAAAACGATTAAAATGCAGGAAGAAATAAAGAAATAATAAGAATTTTAGAAATACAAACGAATAAATAAATAAATAGACAAATACGTGGACGCGTAAATAAAAATAATAAAGAAATGAAAAATAAAAAATAAAAAATAAAAAATAAAAAAATAAAAAATAAAAAATAAAAATAAAAAATAAAAACCAAAAAATAATAAAAATAAATTAAATAAATTAAAAAAATTAAAAAAAAAATAAAAAGACACGACCGT
>NW_011253662.1:0-485 GCF_000146605.3 Meleagris gallopavo
TTGCTTTCCTTCCCCTTTCTCCCAATATTTAGATGCTGGGAATATGAAACATGGATACTTTCGAGAAAAGTAAGAAACAAGGCAGAATCGAGAAAGATGGTTTTTGCTGTGTATGTTAACCAGGTTTACTTTGTGTGGTGCTCATCTGAAAACACAGATCATGGCTACTTTAAAACACAGAATTCTGAAAACAGAATGGTCAGCACTGACGAAGCAAAACTGAATTCTAACATATGGACAAAAGATGGTATTTTTAATATAAAAATAGCCCAGCTTTTAACTTCATATATACTGAATTTTCCTGGGCTAGAAACAAGTGAGAAAAACTTATGGGAAAAAAAGAGAATATTATTTTCTTGCCTTGCAGGACTGAATGATATTTGACTGTAAAGATTTTGGCACATTTAGGAGTGTTTCTGGAATCAATTTTGCATTTCTACTTAATAAAGTGAGCCCTGACAGCTATTCTTTTCTTTATCTTTCAG
>NW_011253663.1:0-364 GCF_000146605.3 Meleagris gallopavo
GAGGAAACCATCCCTGGGGTGAGAACGCACTGCAGCGATGGCAAATCCCCCCTGGGACGGGCAGACCCTTGGGAAGGAAGAGCACTGGGCTGCAAAATGCCCGTCGGGATGGTCACTGATCATTGGGATGGGAAACGGCTGGGATGGGAAGGATGTTTGGGGATGAAAAGTCAAACCATCGCAAGTCTGGGGGAAAGGGGCTGACCCCCAACGGTCACGGAACCCCCCCTGGGGGGAGGGGCTCCCCTAACTGCCACTCTCCAGCTGTCATGGCAGGTAAGGCAGCAGGCTCCCCTGCTCTGATGCTCCAGCTGACCCCCAGCGCCCAGATCTCACCCTGTGACCCCAGATCTCACTCCCGTGA
>NW_011253664.1:0-504 GCF_000146605.3 Meleagris gallopavo
ATAAGGGGTGGCAGACACTGTGTCTGCAGTATTGGAGGGAAAAGGAGGGCATTGGCTCTCACCCTGTGTTCCTGACATTCCAGGCCATCCTGGTAGAGCAGGATGATGTAGAAATAATTGTAACTAATGTTGTCAACCCAGCGTCTTTCCTTGGCGGAACTCCTGCAGAACCAGTATTTTATGACTGCTTTGAAACAACTGAAGCTGCATATTCCAGCCGGTCGGTTCTGAAGGACAAACCCTGAGAAGATGCAGAAGACACCTGGTTTACCAATGGTAACAGTTTTGTGAGACAAGGAAACTGTAAGGCAGAATATGCAGTAGCTGCTACTGACAAGGTATCAAAACACAACCATTAGCTGAGGGGATTTTCCCTCAGAAGGCTGAATAACTGCCTGGACAAGAGCCTTAATTATATGGCCAGATGGTAATTATGTATTTGGGATGCTACACACACATGGTAGTACCATCTGAAAAGAGCAAGGATTGCACACACAAGGAAAA
>NW_011253665.1:0-559 GCF_000146605.3 Meleagris gallopavo
TTCTGACAAGTACCTTCCCTTTTCTCTCAAAAATACTGCTAGGCACTCCTCAAGAGGACATTTGCTCCCATCTACACCCCGTTTTCTCCCCAAAGGACCCCTTTTCACACCAAAAATACCACACTTGCCCTCCAAGAGAAGTCAGTCTTTCCCACAATTGTCCACTTTTCTCCCACGTACCTGTCATTTTCTCCCAGAAATACCACATTTCACTTGGAAATTGGGCCTGTGCTTCCAAAAAGATGATATTTTCTCCCAGGCATACCTGTTTTCTTCAAACTACCGCACGTTTTCTCCCAAAAAGACTAGATGACAAGACCAAATTGGACACTTGCAACCAAGAATAGGACATCTTCTCCCACTAATACCACTTGTCTCCCAAGGATAGGACATTTTCCCTAAATGCTACGGCAGTTCTGCTAAGAATACTCCTTTCCTTCCCTAAATGGGACATATGCACCCACAAAGACCACGACTCCGAGAAATTCCTCCCAATTACACTCCATTACATTCCTCATCATGACACTTACTCCCAGACTTTTGGCATTTTACTACGGAA
>NW_011253666.1:0-386 GCF_000146605.3 Meleagris gallopavo
CATACAGTGCAATATCATGGCAAAGCAAAGGATTCAGACAAAGAAAGGGTGGAAAAACAAGCGAATGCAAGAGGAAGTAACTGCAAAGAAAATCTAACCAAGCTGAAGAGAACAGTGGAAAGCAAAGAAAAAAACCATAAGGAAACTAAAGAAAAACAAAGAAAGCACAAGGAAAACAGCGACATTCAAAACAAAAACAAACAAAAACTAAAACAAAAAGTAAAAATTAAATAAAAAGGACAAAAACAAAACAAACAAACAACAAACAAAAGAAAACAAGAAAACCTAAAAAAGACCAAGAACAAAGAAAGAGTTAAAAAACCGAAGAATAACAAAAGGAGAACAAACCAAGGCAAAACAACATAAAACATAGAAAAGAAAAACAT
>NW_011253667.1:0-465 GCF_000146605.3 Meleagris gallopavo
TAAGGAACTAGCTCCTACTGAAGATAGCTTCAATTCTCCCATTTTCCTTTACACTTAAACACACTGGGAATTGTCACATTGTCATCGTCTATGTCAGCTAATAGAAGGTAACTCTGCAAATGCGTATTATTTTGTAATAAGTTGTTTTTTGTTTGTTTTTGTTTTTGTTTTTGTTTTGTAATACTAGGTTGCTGTCTTGCCCTGGGGAACCTGAAAGAGACCTTAGTGCATCCACTTGTGAATGAGCACAGATCACAACTTAGCAAATTAATGTAAATTGTTGATTATTTCAGTTGATATTAATTTAGTTGGTTATTATCCCACAGTCTCAGAAACTTCTCATACATCTCATTCACTCCCTCCGCTATGGGAGCCATTTCAACAGAGAAGGCCAGCAACAAAATCTACTTCAACTGCAGAAAACTGAATCTACATGTAGAAGTGAGTCAAAAACTTACTTACACG
>NW_011253668.1:0-477 GCF_000146605.3 Meleagris gallopavo
GAAGGAGCAGCTTTTTGTCCCAATTCCGGGCCCAGCTGAGACAGCTGGCAAAGTCAGGAATTGGAGACATGAAGGCAAGTAAGATCAGGAAGAGAGTCAGGCTGACCTTCATCCTGTTCTCTCCCACGGACCACTCTCAACACACAAGTGGCTGTCACCCAGAGCGGAGCTCCAGCAGTGACCACCAGGACGGAGTGACCGCCCCACGTGTCTGAGCTGAGGGAGGCTGCCAGCGTGACTTCATAAAGACTGGAGTCCTGCCCCGCCCTGTGATGTCAACAATGCCTTTCCCGGTGCGGGTGCAGCCGTGCACCCAGCTTGGGGCTGGGGACCCTACCCCCAAATCCCCACCTCCCTGTTCCACCTCCCCTTTTTCCAATCCGCCTGCACTCTGTAATTTTCATGAGCACACGAGGTCATTAGAATCATAGAATCGTATAGTGGCCTGGGTTGAGAAGGCCCACAGTGCTCACCTAG
>NW_011253669.1:0-502 GCF_000146605.3 Meleagris gallopavo
AGGACTCAGTCACAGTCACTTCAAACGCAGGTCACAGGGGAAGCATGATTGGCAAGTGGTACACAGAGATAGTTTGGTGAATCTCACCCAGGTAAGTCCATATGTGGGAAAAGGACACAGCAAAGGATGAAAACGTCTCCTGATGCTGACAGGATCTGCATTAGCAAGGAAAAAAACACTTTCAGTCAGTTTCAGGATTTCTGTAGGATGGCCAGAAAGGTTTCCTCTATTTCCAGCATACCAGTCAGCCACAATGAAGATGCTGTAGATCTCCCTGCTGGCCATGGTGGTGGAATATTTTTCCCAGGGTTAGTTCAGTTGCTGACTGGAAGGACAGCTGGGCAACGCCTTGCTCCAATTTCATTCTTATACACTGGCCAATCTGGTTACTATCTTGCTTCCAGACAGACTAGTCTGATACATGGAAAATAATTTCTTCTACTTGGCTCATTCTAACAGCAGGAAAACAAGAAAACTCTGTATGACCCTCCAGTAGGTTATT
>NW_011253670.1:0-435 GCF_000146605.3 Meleagris gallopavo
TTTTCTGTAAATACATCTGTGCTTTTATTGTTTTTTGGAAGACTTTTAATGGCTACTTCCATTTGATTAAGATAACTTGGAATATGTAGGAAAAAACAATGCTGTCAACACAAAGCAATTCAAAGGACATATTGCGAAAAGAAACAATATATTCATAAACAAAAAGCAGACATTTGCTGATTCTCTTAATATCAAAGTTTGATAACTAAATCAGAATTCACATGGGTCTTACATGGTCATCACCAAAACTCTTCTTTGGGTAATATCAGGTATATAATTTATATATTTACATTATTCAGCTATTCAGAACATAAATAAGTCAAGAACAGTCAAAATTAAGTTTGAACTCAAAACCAGCATTATGGAGATCAAAAAAGAAAAAACAAAAAAAAAAAGAAAATAGAAAGTTAATAACTTCAGAGCTACATGAAACAA
>NW_011253671.1:0-472 GCF_000146605.3 Meleagris gallopavo
GGGGCATGCCGGGAAATGCACATTCCACTTCCTTGCTGTTTCCACCGAGACCAACACATCTCTCCGTGCAGATGTTACGGCACTTGGGAGCACCGCAGCTCTGCTGCCACCTGTTGGACACAATACAGTCATGAAGGCACTGCCGTGCATCCGGGCCTCTTGCACAAACCTGTGCTCCTTGCTTGGAGCACATGGCTGCACTCTGTGCACCATGTTGCTTACCACCAGAGAAGGCTCAGCTACCCAACACCATTTTGGCTTCCATCTTGTCTGATAACTGCTCATTATGCACAGCCCTCATCTTTGCTTTGCTTTGGTGAGGTGGGGACTGCCATTGCTTCCTCAGTCCCACACACCCCTTCCCATCCCACACTGCCATGGCAGATCAGGTTCTGGACCACCTGAGGACCCCAAAACAGGCCCAGGGAGTCCTTTTGGGGTCCTGACGAGATGAGTCCCAGAGTTCCGAGGG
>NW_011253672.1:0-542 GCF_000146605.3 Meleagris gallopavo
CTTACTGCCTGCAGTAGCATAGTAGATGTGTGGAATTAACTTTTATTTAAAAAAGAAGAAAAAAGAAAAATAGACAATTTTTACTAAAGCTGTGTGTCATGTGAACATGCTGTCACTCCTAACCTGTACTTTCCTACCCTTTGCAGCACTTTTGTCAGTTACCTCACAAGTATATGCACACTTAAAATTTTTATCGCTTTCCCAGTTAGCATCAGAAGTGCTACCAGGTGAGAACAGAATCACTTTACATCTCTTTTAGTCCAAATGCAAAGCTGTATGGATGAGGCAAAGCACAACAGCCTGTGAATTGGACATACTAAATGTTATTCAAGAAGACCTTTACTGCTTTTTTTCATTTTGTAAGAATATAAGCAAATAAGCTCTATGTTGTGAATCTATAAGTAAACAAAATTTTCTTTCAGTTCAGTGTGGTATATGAGAACTCTTCAACCTGGGTGAAGCTAGGAGTCAGCTTGTCCATACGCAAAACCGCTGAGATTTTTTACCCCTTAAAATCTAGGACTTCAACGTAGTTATTTCAG
>NW_011253673.1:0-439 GCF_000146605.3 Meleagris gallopavo
CAGCAACTACCCCACCATAAATATAGATTGGCCTTAAAAGCTTGCAGTTTGTTGGGGGGGGGCGAAAGTAAGGAAGAAGGAGAGCAGCATTATCGCGGAAGTAAATATTGCCGCTGTGTTATATAAACTACTTAACGTAGAGTTTTGTTAAGCACTGTCACAGAGCAGCTTGAGCCTGCTCAGGGGAAAAGGCTTTTGTAGTTTTAGTAGCAAGTGATAGAAGGCAAGGAGATAGGGTATGTGTAGATGGCAGGCTCTTACGGTAAGCTAGGGAGGGGCATAAGGACATGGGCAACTCTCAGAGGCTACAGAAATAGGAGTGATCTCTTCACCAGCAGGAGACTGTTCATTTTAACCCTGGCAACCAGGTCCGCTGGACAAAAAGTTAATGCTGCTGGACAGAATCCGCCACAAATAATGAAAAGAAGTATGCCATAAG
>NW_011253674.1:0-380 GCF_000146605.3 Meleagris gallopavo
GGCTCTCTGGCTGGAGCTTCAGACTTCAGGGCCGGCACCGCCTCTCAGGCTGTGGCTTTAGGCCCAAAGCTGGTGCTGGCTTCTTGTGTTGTGGCTTCAGGTTTAGGCCCAGGACTGGTGCCAGCCTCTCTGGCTGGGGCTGTGGCTTTAATCCCAGAGTCGGTGCTGGCCACTCAGGCTGTGGCGTCAGGCCCCGTGGCCGGTGCCAGTCTCTCTGGCTCCATTTTTAGGCCCCAGGGGCCACTTCCTGGCTTTCTCTGGCAGCGTCTTTAGAGCCCAGGGCGTGTGCCAGCCTCTAACTGGGGCTGTGACTTTAGCTCCTGGACTGGACCCAGCCTTTTGGGCTCTGGCCCAAAGTCACTAGGGCTGGTACCAAAGGG
>NW_011253675.1:0-513 GCF_000146605.3 Meleagris gallopavo
CCCTTAAATGGGATCAGGGAGGGGTGGAGCCTGGCTCTGCCCCACTCCACAGCCAAACTGCCCCCAGCTGTGCTCGCAGGGCTGCACCCCGCCCCAGGTGTTGCCACAAAAACAGGAGGGCAAGGGAATGCCCAGGCAAAGGCAAGGGCCAAGAGAACATGGAAGGAAATGCCAAGGATGACGGCCCAGACAATACGGCAGGGAACGCCAAAACTGAATGCCGACATGAATGTGGCAACACAAAGCCAAGGGGTCATTAGGCCAAGAGAATGGGGCAAGGAACACAAAAATAGGAGGACAAGAGAATGTAATAGTGAAAACAGTGCAAGACCAGAGACAAGCAAGACACAGAACAAAGAGGATAGGCAGCCTTCTGGGCACCATGAAGCGCAATTCAGAGCTCTGGGGGAACCCTATTGTGCCGGGCTCTGGAATGGTAAACGCTGGCGGCTGTGCATCGCCCTTACCTGCTGGGCAGACAATGACCAGTCAGCAAAGTGAGGTTCCAGGGCA
>NW_011253676.1:0-488 GCF_000146605.3 Meleagris gallopavo
GTCCTGCCCACGCTGACCAGGGCGTGGGGTGCCCAGGAGAAGCAGAGCCCCACCTGAGGCTGACAAACAGGTTGGCAGTTCCTGTCTCCGCCATTCCTGGGTTCCTTACTGTCGGCTCCAAGTTTGCTTTCTGAGGCACTTCTTGCAGTGAGACTCTGACTTATACAGGAGATGACAAGTGTCCGTGTGGCAATCAACATCAATTTGTGGGCAACTTGACATTTCAAAGCATTGCTTTGGAGCCGTTTGCCTTCGGAAGAGTGTGCTCAGCAGTGTTCACTGGCAGAATATCTGGCCTGTGACCAGAAACTCCGGCTTGGTATGGGGAGAAGTGGGCAAGGACACCATCGTAGCTCGTGAAAAACAGGATGCAGGTGGGCACCATCTTCTCTGCTCCATCTTATCTGCTGCCAAGGCCCGGAAGATGGGAACAAAAGGAGTTTCTGCTGAGATCCTAAAGCCACAAGCTGCCACTCCAAGGAGAGCTG
>NW_011253677.1:0-348 GCF_000146605.3 Meleagris gallopavo
CCGTTTCCCCTCGTCCTGTCTCCACGTACCACTGAAAGAGACTGGCCTCACCGCTATGGCCGCCACACCTCAGATATTTATAAACCTGGATCAGGTCCCCTCTCAGTCTTCTTTTCTCAAGGCTAAACAGACCCAGTTCACTTAGCCTTTCTTCACAGGGGAGATGCTCCAGGCCCTTCACCATCTTTGTGGCCCTCCGCTGGACTCTTTCCAAGAGATCCCTGTCTTTTTTGTTACTGGGAGGCCCACGAACTAGGCACAGTACTCCAGATGA
This sequence comes from Meleagris gallopavo, assembly GCF_000146605.3. Lineage (NCBI taxonomy): Eukaryota > Metazoa > Chordata > Aves > Galliformes > Phasianidae > Meleagris > Meleagris gallopavo. The sequence continues at coordinate 275 of NW_011253677.1, forward strand.
GGCCGTTACCCTAAGGGCGAGAGTAGAGGGGAGGGATCACCTCCCTCCGACCTGCTGGACACGCTCTTCTTAAT
>NW_011253678.1:0-515 GCF_000146605.3 Meleagris gallopavo
AATGAAGGTAACAAATAGAGGGGCCCTGCCCCCAGCCAGGGGGGAAGGGATAATAGAGTTTATTGGACTGTGTGGATTAGATGGCCTGGCACATCAGAATCACGAAAATATAAGGCCCTGGTGGATACTGGTGCACAGTGCACTCTAATGCCCTCGAGTCACCAAGGGACAAAATCAATTTATGTTCATGGGGTGACTGGAGGTTCCCAAGAGCTGACTATGTTGGAGGCCAAAAATCAGCCTCACTGGTAAAAGACTGGCAAAAGCACCCTATTGTGACTGGCCCAGGGGCTCCATGCATACTTGGTATTGATTACCTCAGAAGGGGGATATTTTTAAAGGGATCCCAAAGGGTATCGATGGGCCTTTGGAATAGCTGCTGTAGACACAGAAGGTGTTCAGCAGTTGTCTATTTTGCCTGGCCTGTCAGAAGATCCATCTGCCGTGGGGTTGCAACGAGTGAAAAGAGCAACAAGTACCGATTGCTACAAAAAAACGGTGCACAGACGGCAGTA
>NW_011253679.1:0-480 GCF_000146605.3 Meleagris gallopavo
AAGGCAAGGGCCAAGAGAACATGGAAGGAAATGCCAAGGATGACGGCCCAGACAATACGGCAGGGAATGCCAAAACTGAATGCCGACATGAATGTGGCAACACAAAGCCAAGGGGTCATTAGGCCAAGAGAATGGGGCAAGGACACAAAATCGGGAGGACGAAGAGAATGTAATAGTTAAAACAGTGCAAGACCAGAGACAAGCAAGACACAGAACAAAGAGGATAGGCAGCCTTCTGGGCACCATGAAGCGCAATTCAGAGCTCTGGGGGAACCCTATTGTGCCGGGCTCTGGAATGGGTAAACGCTGGCGGGTGTGCATTGCCCTTACCTGCTGGGCAGACAATGACCAGTCAGCAAAGTGAGGTTCCGGGGCATGCCGGGAAATGCACATTCCACTTCCTTGCTGTTTCCACCGAGACCAACACCATCCTCTCCGTGCAGTTGTTACGGCACTTGGGAGCACCGCAGCTCTGCTGCC
>NW_011253680.1:0-477 GCF_000146605.3 Meleagris gallopavo
CTTTCTATCCTTCCTAAGAGGTGTGCTGTCACCTTTTTTCTCCTCAGCAGGGACTTGACCTGACTGCCTCGACTTGTGAAATACCATGGAGAGTGGCTCGGTGACTGCAGCGGTGAATTCCCTCGGAACTCTGGGACTCATCTCGTCAGGACCCAAGGACTCCTGGATGTTTGGGTCCTCAGGTGGTCCAGAACCTGATCTCCCATGGCAGTGTGGGATGGGAAGGGTGTGTGGGACTGAGGAAGCAATGGCAGTCCCCACTCACCAAAGCAAAGATGAGGGCTGTGCATAATGAGCAGTTCTCAGACAAGATGGAAGCCAAAAATGGCGTTGGGTACCTGAGCCTTCTCTGGTGGTAAGCAACATGGTGCACAGAGTGCAGCCATGTGCTCCGAGCAAGGAGCACAGGTTTGTGCAAGAGGCACGGATGCAGGGCAGTGCCTTCATGACTGTATTGTGTCCAACAGGTGGCAGCAG
>NW_011253681.1:0-475 GCF_000146605.3 Meleagris gallopavo
TTTGCAGTAAGGCTGCATTCTGTCCTTCTGCATACGAGTGGAAGAGATGAACATACGCACCCAGGCCAGTACCCAGCAACTCCCTGTGGAGAAGGAGCAAAGGCCAAGAGAAGGATTTGAGAGATCAGGAGTTCACGGGCTCACGCGGAAGGTATTTCCAGCAGCTCTGCACTGATCTGTCCCTCCTAGAGAACCTGATTCTCTTCCAGGACTCCCCAAGGATCCTGAGGTGCGTTTCCAGCATCCTGTGGGCAACAGGATGTTCTGCATGGTAGGTGGGGATGGAAGCCCATGACCAGTCCTGCTCCATCGCATCAGGGCCAGAGCTCAGAGGTACCAGGCTGAGGGATTCTAAGCAGGTGCGCAGGTTGAAGATCTCACAGGGGTGTTCTGTGAGATCTTCAACCTCACAGAGGTTTTTGAGGTATTGGTTCAGACCGGATCACAAGCCCAGAAGAGGGCTCAGTGAGGATGG
>NW_011253682.1:0-423 GCF_000146605.3 Meleagris gallopavo
GCTTTTACACCTCCCGTAGCAGTGTCTCTATTTGTCCTCTCCTCCTCAGCAACACAGTGTTCTCCCTGACGCAGAATCACAGAATTGTAGGGGCTGGAAGGCACCTCTCGAGATGATCGAGTCCAAGCCCTGTGCCAAAGCAGGCTCCGTAGACCAGGTTGCACAGGTTGGCGTCCAGGCAGGTCTTGAACATCTCCAGACAAGGAGACTCCACAGCCTACCTTGGCAGGAGTTCCAGTGCCCTGTCACCCTCACCGTGAAGACGTTCTTCTGCACGTTTGTGCAGAACTTCCTATTTTGGCCGTTTCCCGTTGTCCTATCACCACGCACGGCTGGAAAGAGCTAGGCCTTGTTCCTTTGCTTCCGTCACCTTAGATAGAGACATTGATCAGATCCCCTCTGCGTCTTCTTTTCTCAGGCTGA
>NW_011253683.1:0-572 GCF_000146605.3 Meleagris gallopavo
TTTTTTGCATCACTCTCACTGACAGTAGATGAATGGGGAGAGGTATTGAATTGGGAAATTTACACTTTGGGTTTACAGTTAAGTTACATCTGTGAGTTAAGCATTTATTACATCTTTACCTCATACTGTGAAATCAGTATAATAGTGTTCCGTAAGTATTTATATGTGTTTTTGAAACAAAGAAATAATGGTAGAAATAATTATACACCAAAAAACACACACATTTTTTCTCCTTAACAGTAATCTTTGGTATACAGCAATGCTTTCCATCTTGGCTCAATATTTTTCCTTATACTAAGCATCATACCAGACTCAGCCCTTTTTTTCTTTCCGGATATCAGAGCAAAAGAAGAGTGTCTCTGACATAGGTTCAGTACTACCAGGCACTGAACTGGTTTCAACTAAAATATCTACCGTCAATTCTAGTGAAGATATTTGTTGCCCTTCACTGCATACCCATACAAAACAAACAATTTCCAAAATTATTTGGAGATTTTTTTTTCTATTTTATTTTTAATTTAAAGGTAGCCCCTAATCATATACAATAAGATTAAACTTATTGTATGTATTTT
>NW_011253684.1:0-346 GCF_000146605.3 Meleagris gallopavo
TTTGACCTCCAATCCCCCCCAACCAGACCCCTTTTCTGCCCCATAGAAGCCTCCCACAGCCCCTGGCTCTTCCCTCCCACCCCTCCTTCCACCCCCAGTTGCTCTTCCTGCCTTGTAGAGACTGTCACCCCTTTCCCTCTCGAGACGTACCTCGAGAGCCCCAGCAGCATCCTGCAGCTCCTGGACGCTGTCACCCTGGCTGTCCATGACTGTCCCACGCTGGTCCCCCCTGCCATGGTGGCACAGTGCAGCGCAGTGCCATCCTCACTGAAGAGGTGACGAGTAGGGGTACAGGGAGGGGGGGCTGGAGGCAGGCTGGGGGACATGTGGGGTCTGGTGGGGTGTG
>NW_011253685.1:0-465 GCF_000146605.3 Meleagris gallopavo
ATACTGTCGAGCTGGAGAGCAATTGCACCAGTGCAGCTCTTAAGGCATTTGCCGTTGTACAACTGAATTTGGAGGTAGAAGAGTCACTGTGTTACACAGCAGCAGGCTCTCTGCCAAAGGGGATGGAAGAGCTCCAATTATCTACAGACATAAGTCAGCAGAACAGATCCTGAACAGATCTACACACTCCATACACTGGTCTGCTGTTGCGCAAAGACCAGGCTACCACACTGGGCAGTATCTGTTTGATCAGAAGATTCAAATGCCAAACAAAGCCATATTTTAGAGCTGGCTGAACTCCTCCCTGCATCCAACCCAGTGCAAGTCTGATCTGGAACTGGATCTTCTGGGCTTCACCTCACCAAACCATTTCCTGAAGGTGTCTGAGAATATTCCTGATGTGTTCGCACCTGATGCTCTTCTCACATGACAACAAGGAACGCCTTGAACTGCTTACCTCAAAGG
>NW_011253686.1:0-492 GCF_000146605.3 Meleagris gallopavo
GGCTGTCTCCAAAGTGCAGGAGGAGGAGCAAGAAGAACTGCTGCTTGAGTGTGCCAAAATCCATTGTCACTGAAGTAGTTTTAAAAGCAAAGAAAATTGTAGAGAATGAGCAATGTTGGATGCCAACACCCCGGCATCTGGGACGGTGGGCTCCGTATCAGAGCAGAGCTCTAAGGCTCAGGCAGCGCGTGGGCTACAGCTGAGCTCTGGGAGGCCTGCTGTCAAAGAGCCCTGCCCAAGAGGTGGCAAGGAGAGCCGTCCCTCTAAGGACCTCCAAAGCTCACCTCATCTCCTGCCACCCATCCGGTGTGGCTCTGGGCGAGGTGCTCCTGGCATGCCAGAAGACCTTCAGAAGTCCCTGGATTGCACCTCTTCCACACCCACGTGGGAAACCCAAACAGAGCAGAAGCTGGGGAGCACCTCCGGCTCCTTCCCCTCCACGGGCCTGCAGTCTGCCCGTTCTCCAGCATGTCCCAATTGCCCTGCCCAGAC
>NW_011253687.1:0-466 GCF_000146605.3 Meleagris gallopavo
GAAAGTGATGAACCTCTGAGGCACTGTAGCTGGAAAAAGAGGAGACTGACACCATGCAAGAAAACCAGAAATAGATACAGACATAGATTATGCTGCTGAAAACCATTCAGTACTAGTCCACACCCCCACACAACTCTCTCCCCCATCCCCTCCTCCCCAAAAAAGAGAGTGCAATGAATAAAAACATAGAAAAAGGTTCTATCATGTCCACAGATACATCATTACAGAAAGGTGATAATATTAAACCATTCACAGTCAAAGTAACTGTGCAAGTACAAATAGATAAGGATGAAATAAGTAACATCACTGGACCACAAGGAATTGTTCTATGTATTAAAAAATAAGATGGAAGCTTTGCCAAAAATAATTGCTATGTTTAAAAATATAAATTCTTAACCCCCTCTTTCTCCCCAAAGAAAAAATTTAGAAAGTTGAAAATATTCATATTACAGAGTAAAGTTTCTTT
>NW_011253688.1:0-446 GCF_000146605.3 Meleagris gallopavo
CAGCTAATGGTAAACTGGGGGATGAGGCCCAATCAGCGTGGGTTTATGAGTGGTAGATCCTGTCTGACAACCCTGATTTCATTCTGTGACAAGATAAGGTAACGCGCTTAGTGGATGAAGGTATGGCTGTCGATGTTGTCTGCCTGGACTTCAGTAAAGCCTTTGGCACTCTCCCCCGCAACACTCTTGTGGAGAAGCTGGCTGCCAACGGTTTGGATGGGCGTATGCTCCGCTGTGTGAAACGCTGGCTGGATGCCGGGCCCAAAGAGCTGTGGTCAGTGGAGTTAAATCCAGTTGGTGGCCAGTCCAGAGCGGTGTCCTCCAGGGCTCGGTACTGGGGCCGCTTCTGTTTAACATCTTTATTAACGATCTTGATGAGGGAATTGAGTACACCCTCAGTAGGTTTGCAGATGACTCCAAGTTGGAGGAATGTTGATCTGCCAGGA
>NW_011253689.1:0-431 GCF_000146605.3 Meleagris gallopavo
TGATGAAGATGGTAAAGAGCACTGGTCCCGAGATCAACCCCCCTTCCCGTCTCCAACCAACACATTTCTTCTACAAATATTCCCTGTGGAAGACAGACCTTCTTAAAGCAGCTGGGACGTGGCAGCCACTTGAGCAGTGCTTTGCTGTTCACTCAGTTCTATCATGTACTTATGTTCGCTGACAATAAAGACAAAACCTCTGCCTATGTGCAGCCAGGATCCACCCCCTCCAAGACCTCCTGTAAGGGTTGCAGTGGAGGCAAGAATGTTTTTCTTGAGATCTCTGCCTACCTTGAGGCCTTTCCGAACGTAAACAGCTTTTTTGCTTTGCTTCTGCATCCCCAGCTGCTGCACTTAGGCTTATCCTCACTTACTTCAGCACGGGACTCTGCTACCCTGCTATCATAGCTGCCTTTTCCATCGCATTATAG
>NW_011253690.1:0-564 GCF_000146605.3 Meleagris gallopavo
GCAGCCGTGTTCACTGCAAAGGCAAAATTCAGTCACTCATATCCATATCCTCTTCGTGGTGATCATCCCCATTTACTTTGGACTCCCTTGCTGATTCTCCACTTCCTTTCTCAGCCGCAGACTCCTTTACTTTAGGAGAAGAAGAATCTGCCATTTTCTTTTCTTCCTTTTTCTCCTTCTCGCTGTCATATCCCTGTTCCTCTTCATCATAATCCCTTGTGACCTGCTTTGCCGAGATAAAAAAAATAATTAAAACTTGCTTTCATAGCCCCTGTGGGCACAAGGCCAACTCTACAGCAAAGGCGGGGAAGATAAACAGGTCCTTAAACATACTTTCACATCCTTATCGCTCTCAGATTTTCGTTCCCGATCCTTCTCTTTGTCTTTGCTTTTTTTTTCTTGCTGGTTGACCGTTCCCTCTCATCTCTACTTCTCTCTTTGTCTTTATCCTTCTTTTTTTCCTTTTTATTGTCCTTACCTAGTTGTATAAAATTAATGTAGTAAGAATGAAAACCACAATCGTACTGTTCCATGAACAGAAACCCAAATTACATCCAGACCGTT
>NW_011253691.1:0-545 GCF_000146605.3 Meleagris gallopavo
AAAGAAAAGAGACAAAAAGAAAAGATTAGAAAGGAGGAAGAAATCCCCTGGTCCCCTCCTCCTTATGTATCCCCTGAGCTTCCTGTGGCTCCCCAACCTGCCTCTGCACCCCAGGCTCCAGTAGAGGCTCCAGTAGAAGATGAGGGGATAGAGTGCGATGATACAGAGGAGTCAGATTATCCTGACTCACCTGGACTGCGAAGGAGAACCAGGAGCCAGACCAAACTAAGAAGTTCCAGGGAGGAAAAGTTGTTCCCCCTTAGAGAAGTCCCAAGTAACGGGACCTGGACAGCAGCTAGGAGTAGGGTACGTCTCTACTCCTTTGAATTCAGGAGATGTTAGAGAATTTAAAAGGGAATGGGGAATTTACTAGAAGACCCATTGGGAGTTTCTGAAAGGCTGGACCAGTTTTTAGGACCAAGTCTTTACACCTGGGAAGAGTTACAATCTATATTAGGGATCTTATTTACTGCAGAAGAGAGAGAGATGATCCGGAGGGCAGGAATGAGAATCTGGGATTGTCAGCATCAGGCTGGCCCGGGAGC
>NW_011253692.1:0-479 GCF_000146605.3 Meleagris gallopavo
GGTTTCTTTTGTGTGATGTTTCTTCTTTTTTCTCATTTTTAAGGGAAGAGGTGGAGCAGGAGGAGCCCTGCTGGTCCTTTGTGACCTCAGTAACCAGTTGGATTTTGCGCTCGCTGCTGACAGCCCGGGCTAATGAATGGACATGGCTTAGGCTGTATTTTCCCTTAGTGATAATTAATCTCTCAGCACTCTGATAATCTATCTCTGGCACGACCTGGAAGCTCTGTGCAAACCTTGGCTGCCCGTCCCCACCGATGTTTCTTCCTTTCTCTCCTCAGAAGCAGCGCCGCGCGGTTCCCCGTGTTTGGGAGCAGCAGCCAGGAGGCTGCCAGAGATCCAGCTGCGCCTTGCAGCGCACAGAGGGATGCAGTGGGGGACAGAGCGTCCTTCCTGCCATGCAAAAGTGAGTTTCTTCAGTCCTCTGTCATGAAGGATGGAGGAATGAACTTTGAGTATTTCTTCTGAGGTGCAGTGCTGCA
>NW_011253693.1:0-536 GCF_000146605.3 Meleagris gallopavo
ACTGAGCCAAACCTGGAACGACCTGGTTTCTTCTTTTTGTTGTGCAGTGCCAAAGAAACGCGGCAAGCTCGTCACCTTCCTTCGTTCCTTGGTGAAGGCCCGCCCGAAGAAGCCGAAGGAGCGGGAGGTGGAGAAGGAACGGGTATTTGGCTGTGACCTGGGGGAGCATCTTCTCCACTCTGGTCGTGATGGTAAGGGACAGCCCATTGCTGAGGTTTTCCTCGGTTGGGTACCTAAAGATGAAAGGGAGATCGTATCTAGCAAGGGGCAGGTTGATAGCAGCGGAGAAACGGGTAATGGGAGTCGATGGCCGAAAGATAAACTGAGTAGATGATGGCTGAAAGACAAATGCTCCTAAGGGGACACGCACGTTTGTATTTGCTTAAAGCAAAGCCTGTAAGCCAATCCCACGCTAGCCTGAAAACAGAGGAAGCCTTTTGGCCAAAGAGAGTGTCCTGCATCAATTTCCCAGCTCTTCCGGGCGTGAGACTTCCCACCTCCATTCCCGTGGGAGCTGTGATGGGACTTGCGGCGTC
>NW_011253694.1:0-424 GCF_000146605.3 Meleagris gallopavo
TTAAATAATCTTAACAAACACAAATGAAAGTATAAAAGCCTATATGACTAGACTTCAGCACCCAGTGTTAGAAACGTTTGCAGTGTCTGAAGCAACACAGATCACTGAAGATGCTGCCTCAGTATTATACTTATCAAAATACCGAGAACAATCACTCATCCAATTGATCACTTTTCTTGCTATGATAATAAGGACTTTTAGTACAGTATGTTTGAGTACAGAAAAAGAAATTTAATCAACTTTTATGAATCATATTCATTGAATAACATTGGCTCCAGACTGTGCGCTTTCCATGCACAGCACAGGGACCAGCCCACTCCACTCTGCCTGCTCTCCCCACAGGAGACATCGTGACCGTGTGGTCAATGCCCCAGCACCTCCCTGATCACCCCAGCCCCTGCCCCGTGCTGGCAGCAGCATCACC
>NW_011253695.1:0-478 GCF_000146605.3 Meleagris gallopavo
GACACATCTCACACCACTGACTGGAGGAGCCCAGGCAATCCTTCAACTCCATCAGGCTGCAAAATGAAATCAGAAGAGACGCAGAACATAATTTACAACACAACAAGGATGCACACAATGCCCTTAAAAAACACCGCACGGATGCAATTAGCACATAGCCCTATTAATTACAGCCATCCAGCTTCAGATCCTCCAGAAAAGCAGAGCTCACAGCTCTGAAATCAAGCAGGAATCACTCACCCCATTCTAAGGGCTCACCCCACACCCCAAAGGAAGTAGTCTCCAGATTCACATGCTGCTCTTACACCTAGCAGCCCTTCAGTGCACTTGCCATCCCCCAAAAAAGACAAGATCACAGCCCTGAAAGAAAAAAAAGAACCACTTACCCCATTCCAAGGACCAATACTCCCCCACACTCTCAAGTGAAGGAAGCAGCTTCCAGGTCCAAATACCTACCAGCCCTTAAGGACGCTCAGGG
>NW_011253696.1:0-422 GCF_000146605.3 Meleagris gallopavo
AGTCTCCAGATTCACATGCTGCTCTTACACCTAGCAGCCCTTCAGCGCACTTGCCATCCCCCAGAAAGACAAGATCACAGCCCTGAAAGAAAAAAAGAAACCACTTACCCCATTCCAAGGACCAATACTCCCCCACACTCTCAAGTGAAGGAAGCAGCTTCCAGGTCCAAATACCTACCAGCCCTTAAGTACGCTCAGGGTTCCCTGCTAAAAAACAGAGAGAGCAGCTCCACAATGGACGAGAAAAAAAAAAAGAAAAAATCACTCACTCCATCACCAAAGAACAAGGCATACTCCAAAGGAAGCACTCCCCAGGTTCAGATGCTGCCCCTACTCTTCCCAGCCCTTACATGGGATCAGGGAGGGCTGGAGCCTGGCTCTGCCCCACTCCACAGCCCAAAACTGCCCCCAGCTGTGCTCGC
>NW_011253697.1:0-524 GCF_000146605.3 Meleagris gallopavo
GAGAAGAAGAGCTGCATTTCCCCAGGGGGCTTTGCGGTCAGCGAGGAGATAGAACTCCCGGCAAGGTCACCTGATGCTCTCTTCTTTGCCTGCACTGCTTCGCTTGCGCTTCTCTGCCTGCGCTTCTCTGCCTGCGCTTCTCATCTCAGCGTTGTGGTAAGGCCGATCCACCATCAATTTCACACTCTCTCTCCTTATAAAATTCTGCTGATACCATATTTAGTAAAATTACTTTGTTTCACCTCAGATTGTTGCCACTGTTTTCAATTATTTTGGGGTCCCCTGTTTTCTTTTCCCGGGGGCGCGGATCCGCGGATCCCTCGCCCTTCCAGTCACGGAACCGGGCCGAACCAGCCCGTAAACTGTTGACATTCTTGGTGGAGAATGCGGGCACCAGTTGCTTTTTAGCTTTTTGAACAAATCTCTCTCTCCGCTCTCAGACAGCTTCATTGGGAAAGTTTATCTGTTTCACCAGTACTGTCTGAAAGCGTGACCTTGAAAAGTCCAGGCGGACTGCCAATACT
>NW_011253698.1:0-522 GCF_000146605.3 Meleagris gallopavo
TTTTTGAGTGTTAAACTGTACGGTGGAAATACCAGTTAATATGTCTTTGATGTTAGTACTGACTTGTGCTGTGATTGTTAGGAAGAGCTGGTATTAACAGTTTCCTTTGCACTTCTGTTGAATTTCCTCTTTCTGGAATTGTGTTTTTGTGCTGGCTACAGAAATCGAGCATTTGCAAAATTCCGATATGCTTAGTGGAATGAGATTTTGTAGTGGAATATGTTTGCATCAGGACCATGCAGGGAGAGAGGTTGTAAATTTGTTTGCTATAAGCCTTTGAAAACCTCTGTAACTTGGGCATTCTCAGTTGTGCGAGATTTAAGCAGACAGCTGTACTTTTATCACAATCTTTTTTATTTTCCTGGTCATTTTCCTTATTTTTCGTTTTATCATCTCTATTGCTTCTCCAACGCATGCTTTCCCCCTCTGTTACAACTTGGTTTATTACTCTACCTCTAGGTTATCTCAAGCTCTAGGTATCAGATATCAGATTAGAACTACTCATCAAATCATCTTCCCTTC
>NW_011253699.1:0-505 GCF_000146605.3 Meleagris gallopavo
TTCGTTCTAGTGTGGATCTCCACTGCTACACATCTGCATTTCAGAGAGGAAAAAGAGTTGGAAGGGAGAACCCTCTTCTAAATAAGGCATTTTGCAAGTTCGAGGAGCGACAGCTGTAGTGCTCTCAGGGAGAGCGTTTCAGAAAGTGGGGAGAGATCCTTTTCAGGACTGCGCAGAAAAAAACCCCCACTCGCAGGTAGTGCAGGACGCTGAATTCGCACTTGTCGGCATCGGAATCGCACTCCTTCGCTCTCACGCGTAGAAAGCGGCATTCGCGCTGAACCGCTCCGGAGACTTTGCCGTAGCTGGCCGAGAAATCGCGTTTCTCCCCGAACTCCGCTTTCAGCCGTCAGCAGCGGTCTCGTGTTTCTCGCTTGCCGAGAACGGGCCACTTCAGCCGGCTGCTTTTCTCCGACGAGTGAGCGGGCTCCTGTGCGCACATCGGAAAGGAGAGGTTTGCACTTCGCCTTGGCTACATGCAGAATGCACTACGCCTACCTCTGAA
>NW_011253700.1:0-419 GCF_000146605.3 Meleagris gallopavo
AGCGACGGAGTCACCAGAGTGACACAGAGGAACAGTGCTGGGTAATTTATGCAGCTTTCTAACAAGCAGTCAGCTCCTTCCAGGCAAAAGTGGGCAACTTTCTAACAACCAGTCATAACCGTTACGCGTAAAGAGCGCTTTGGAACAGCTGTGATTTCTGCACCAACTGCCTGCAGGTCAATGGAGGCAACAGCTCCTAAAGAAAAATGAGTAAGGCAACATTGAGAGGAAAGAAAAGAAGGGAGAGAAAACAGAGAGGGGCAGCACTCCCAGGCGGGGCGGCAGCAGGCTGCCGGTGCCGGCATCATAATGGGCCACGGCCAGGCACCGAGCACGCTGTCACCGCGTTGCCGTGGCGACGTTTGTGACACGGCCACCCCGGGAGGGGTACTGAAGGCGCTCACGGCGGTGGGTCCCGC
>NW_011253701.1:0-469 GCF_000146605.3 Meleagris gallopavo
ACACATCTCTCCGTGCAGATGTTACGGCACTTGGGAGCACCGCAGCTCTGCTGCCACCTGTTGGACACAATACAGTCATGAAGGCACTGCCCTGCATCCGGGCCTCTTGCACAAACCTGTGCTCCTTGCTCGGAGCACATGGCTGCACTCTGTGCACGATGTTGCTTACCACCAGAGAAGGCTCAGCTACCCAACACCATTTTGGCTTCCATCTTGTCTGAGAACTGCTCATTATGCACAGCCCTCATCTTTGCTTTGGTGAGGTGGGGACTGCCATTGCTTCCTCAGTCCCACACACCCCTTCCCATCCCCACACTGCCCATGGCAGATCAGGTTCTGGACCACCTGAGGACCCAAACAGCCAGGAGTCTTTGGGTCCTGACGAGATGAGTCCCAGAGTTCCGAGGGAATTCACCGCAGCAGTCACCGAGCCACTCTCCATGGTATTTCAGAAGTCGAGGCAGTCAGG
>NW_011253702.1:0-493 GCF_000146605.3 Meleagris gallopavo
GATGAGGGAACACCCACCACCAAAACATGCTAGGGGATGAAAGGACTGAGCGTAGTCCTGCTCCATAAGGCCTGGGAGTACTGGTGGGTGGGAGCTGGACACAAGCCAGCAATGGGCCCTTCCAGCCCAGAAAGCCAACCGTATCCTGGGCTGCATCCAAAGATGCGCAGTCAGCGGGCGAAGGGAGGAGATCCCCATCCCTCTGCTCTGCGCTGGTCAGGCCTCACCTGCAGTGCTGCGTCCAGATGTGGAGTCCTCAGTGCAGGGAGACATGGAGCTGTGCGAGTGCATCCAGAGTACAGCCACAAACACGAACCCAAGGATGGAACCCCTCTCCTGTAAGCAAGGAGAGCTGGGCTGTTCAGCCTCCTGGAGAAGTGAAGGCTCCAAGGGACCTGGTAACAGCCTTTCAATACCTAAAGGAAAGAACAAGGAAATGGAGGTGAAATCTAAGGAAAATGTACTTGTACAGTGAGGGTGCTGAGGCAGCGGC
>NW_011253703.1:0-420 GCF_000146605.3 Meleagris gallopavo
TTCTGTGTCCTGTGAAGAGTTGGCACATGCTGAGCTATCAGAAATGGAAGTAAATGTCAGAGGAAGCCAGTAGTAGAGACAACGGCAAGACTGAAATGTTCACCACTGCTTGGAATTTCTCTGATAGCAACAGAAAACCAAGCCTTGTGAACGTGCAGTTCCGGTGCCACTCTTAAATGATGGTGCTATTCGAAAGGTTCTGGCCTTAACTTTAAGATGTTCTGGCTATCATTAGGTGCATGGGAACTGCTGCATCACTGCCTGAGCCTCTGATTGACCACCTGAGTACAAGCAGTGAGTCAGCCATGGCAACACAGGCGAAGGCCATTCAGCTGCCCTGTCGGAAGGGTGACTGCCACTGAGGAAGGATCTCCCTGGAGATCACTCCTTGTGAAAAGATTGCGAGCCTACAACATAGGT
>NW_011253704.1:0-492 GCF_000146605.3 Meleagris gallopavo
GCTGTTTCTAAGGATGTGTTACAGCTTAATTCCTTAGGTCAACTGCCCTTATCAATGTTCAGTGCAGAAACAACACTTTCACTTTGCACACAGGCAATCATCAGCACAAAGATCTTCAGGTAAGAGCAGGAGAAGGAAAGAGACAAAAGTCCCACGAAAGAACAAACACAAAGCCTAGGAAGAAAGACAGCGCTACAGCACTACAACTCACAACACGTTCTTACCCACAGAGGCTTTCCCTTCCCCCTTCACAATGCCATTCCATCAAATCCCAGGCTCCTCCCCTACAATGAGCTGCAATTAATCCATGTCACAGAAACCAGTTGCCAATGCAAGGCTTGTGCTGTCAGCTCGCGGCCACCAACAATCCCTCCAACACAGCATTTCTACTGCCAAACCTGACTAATTTCTCACCTGCAGTGCACTTACGGAAGGTATTACTGGTCTCATTGCTGCTGAGAGAGTGGCAAAGGACCCAGATCTGCCTGACAG
>NW_011253705.1:0-463 GCF_000146605.3 Meleagris gallopavo
GCAAAAGGGTGTATCTGGGGCTGCATAACCAGATACAGTACTCCAGATGGGACTGACAGTCACCTCCCTTGCCCAGCTGGGCACCTCCCTTTTCATCCAGCCCTGGATAATTTTGAACTTCTGGGCTGCAAGTGCACACTGCTGGCTCATGTTAAGTTTTTCATCTACCAGGATCCCTAAGTCCTTCTTTGCAGGGCTGCTTTCAAGGCATCCTTCTCTCAGTCTCTATCGATATCTGGGGTTTCCCCAGCACAAGTGCAACAACTTGCACTTGGCCTTGTTGAACCTCATGGTGTTCGTAAGGGTTCATCCTTCAAGCTTGTGCAGGTCCCTTTGGATGGATCTCATCATTCTGTTATACCAACTGCACCACTAAACTTGGTGTCATCTGCAAACTTGCTGAGATGCACTCGATCCCATTATCTATGTTATTATTAAACAGCATCTCAATGACATGAACACA
>NW_011253706.1:0-481 GCF_000146605.3 Meleagris gallopavo
CGCAGTTCTATAAACTGTGCCTCGTCTTATTACCTCGCATACCTAAAATTGCTGTCTCTAAACTCTTTGCATGCACCATGACAAAATGCAGCTACAAAAGCTAGAACAGATGAGAGAACATAAGGGCTATAGTGAAGCTTCCTAGAAAACACATATTGAAGCATCAAAACTTGTGGAATGCCATGCATGCATACACACAGTTGTGCTAAGGGGTGTAAGCTTTCTCTCTTGTGTTTATAAAGACTGAATGGAGTCTAGTTGTACCTAGGTACACCCAACAACATCATCTCACCACAGCTACTAGAACCTATTAAAGATTTCCTATTGAAGATTAAGGCTGACAGAACCTGCTGGGACTGGTATTTCTGGATGACTGGTACAAAACAGGATCAGTGTTTTCTCAGAAGATTGAGATGAGTCAGGACTGCCTCTGTTTTACTGGATCACCCAACAGCTTTGGCTGAGGAGAATGAGAGCCCAT
>NW_011253707.1:0-496 GCF_000146605.3 Meleagris gallopavo
AATACCCATCTTTCTTTGCTGCTTCCTCATCTCTGTGGGTAGGATGAGCCCAGCTGCTGGCCATGCTGAGCCTGTCCTGCGTCTTGGAGGGTCTCCCTATTTTCAGATTTCTAGTTTCATCATTAGTCTTCAGAGTAGCGATCTTGGCACTTGTGTGGGAACAAAGACAGGGAATAGTGAAGAGTGCTAGGAGCAAGTCTTTAAGAATAACTGAAGGAAGCACTCTAGCGTTTGGTCCACGGAAATGGAAGAAACTGATTTTGACTGACCCATGAGTACCAGTTGTTCTGCAAATTGAGAACATTAAGGCCAGTTTTTTTGGAGTTCTTGTTGCTTTCCATCATTTTCTTCCAAACATCATCCAACTGCATTCTGAGAAAGCATACCCCAGAGTTGGCTTGGCATAATCAGAATGAGTTATTTCCAGAAGCTCAACATGCGCTGGGGAAATACTTTCCATTAAGAGATGCACTGAAATTGGGTGACAGACAGAGGT
>NW_011253708.1:0-459 GCF_000146605.3 Meleagris gallopavo
GACCCTGCCTTTAAGCAAGAAAGGAACACTTCCAACGGAGGATAAGCATTTATCTAGGCATCAGCTCTCACTGTTGAAAACAACACAGCTTTAAAAGTCAGTTTACGTGACTCATCGGAACAACTCTGAATCCTGGTCAGATTTAAATACACTTCACAAAATACAGCGACTTATTAGCATACAACTTTGGCCCTTGCAGCACTCGCGTATATTACAACTACACGTTTTAAACGCGTTCACACAGAGATCATTTACACGAGCTCGTCTGATTTCTGAGGCTTCCTTCTGTGAGTAGTTGTAACCAACAGTGAATTCCAAGAAGAGAAGAAAGGAGAGCAGAGCAATAACTGCATCTGTAGACTGGGACGGTGAAGAAATGAAAAAAGGCACACCTGGCTTGCCTTCCATTCACAAGCTTCTGCTTCATACTCCCGTACACTTCTGAGCAAGAAAAAAATT
>NW_011253709.1:0-502 GCF_000146605.3 Meleagris gallopavo
AGAAATCAATTGTTTTGCACTTATGTGGCGTTTTCTTTCAGAAATTCCAGCTTATCATGCACAAATAGTCGATCTTTTCAATCGCAATTACACAGAAAGCTGGTCTTTCATGAAATAATTTCATCTCTCTGGGAGAAAACAAAAATTTCTTGGAGAAAATATCTTTTTTTGGGAGTAAGAGGATATTTCTGATGTGAAATGACATCTCTTTTGCAGGGAACTCCTTTTTCTCATTGTAAATAGACTGGTATTTCTGGATGGTAAAGTGATATTTCTGATTCATTTGATTTTTGTGATTGTAAGGTGGAGGTCATGGGAATCGCACTCGAAAAAGGTATGGTCAGTACAAATGAAGTTCAATGCACTTCTTGCGCAGCGACTATGTCCCATATTCCAGCCACTGAGAAATCGGAGTAGCGGTCCATCGCGAGTGGCACTTTCTACGCATGAGAGCGAAGTAGTGCCATTCCAATGCCGAGAACGTCCAAATTCAGTCTATTAT
>NW_011253710.1:0-527 GCF_000146605.3 Meleagris gallopavo
GCGCTTCTCTGCCTGCGCTTCTCATCTCAGCGTTGTTGTAAGGCCGATCCACCATCAATTTCACATTCTCTCTCCTTATAAAAATTCTGTTGATACCATATTTAGGAAATTACTTTGTTTTACCTCAGATTGTTGACACTGTTTTCAATTATTTCGGGGTCCCTTATTTTCTTTTTTCCTAGGGGCGCAGATCCGCGGATCCCTCCGTCCTTCTAGTCACGCAACCGGGCCGAACCAGCCCGTAAACCGTTGACATTCTTGGTGGAGAATGCGGGCAATAGTTGCTTTTTAGCTTTTTGAACAAATCTCTCTCTCCGCTCTCAGACAGCTTCATTGGGAAAGTTTATCTGTTTCACCAGTACTGTCTGAAAGCGTGACCTTGAAAAGTCCAGGCGGACTGCCAATACTCTAGGATATTTGTAAACTTTGAGCCTTGCTATCTTGTTTCTGTAAAAAGAAAAAAAAAAAATAAGACTTTCTCTACTGAAACTGCCGTTTTAAGGGCTACATGCCACTGTCTCTTCTTT
>NW_011253711.1:0-394 GCF_000146605.3 Meleagris gallopavo
GACTGCTGATGCTCAAGTTCCGGGTGCCTGTCCAGAGGAGAAGAGCAGCTACGTTTCCCCAGGGGGCTTTGCGGTCAGCGAGGAGATATAACTCCCGGCAAGGTCACCTGATGCTCTCTTCTCTGCCTGCGCTGCTTCGCTTGCGCTTCTCTGCCTGCGCTGCTTCGCTTGCGCTTCTCTGCCTGCGCTGCTCGCCTGCGCTTCTCTGCCTGCGCTTCTCATCTCAGCGTTGTGGTAAGGCCGATCCACCATCAATTTCACATTCTCTCTCCTTATAAATTCTGTTGATACCATATTTAGTAAATTACTTTGTTTTACCTCAGATTGTTGCCACTGTTTTCATTATTTCGGGTCCCTTATTTCTTTTTTTTCCGGGGTCGTCGGATCCGCGGAT
>NW_011253712.1:0-493 GCF_000146605.3 Meleagris gallopavo
CTGACTTCAGGGTCCGTGTTCCCTCCCTGCTCTGTGTTTCAGCTTTGCCTCCCTCAGCGAGAGATGTCGTGCTGCAGACCCTGCGTCCCGTCCCCCTGCGGTGCCTCTGGCCCAACCCCACTGGCAAGCAGCTGCAGTGAGCCATGTGTCGCCCGCTGCGCTGACTCGACTGTGGTTATCGAAGCCTCCCCCGTGGTGGTGACCCTGCCGGGCCCCATCCTCACCTCCTTCCCTCAGAGCACAGCCGTGGGATCCTCTCTGTCAGCGGCTGTTGGCAGCTCCCTCAGCTCCGCGGGCGTTCCCATCTCTTCTGGGGGCTCCCTTGGTCTGGGGGGCTCCGGGCTGTGTCTGCCTCGCCCGCCCAGCAGTTTCATCTGCTGAAGCCAATGCATCATCCCATCTGGAGAACGCATCCCAGATACGGATGGATCGTTCTCTCGACCTCCTGAAAACTGAAAACATTTTTCCTCCTCTCTGTACGGAGCCACTTTAT
>NW_011253713.1:0-493 GCF_000146605.3 Meleagris gallopavo
CGGGCGGTGCAGGTAATATTAAGAGGCCATGCGAAACATGGGCCAATTTGCCTGCCGAAACCGCGCCGGGTTACTAATGTGAGACAGTCCAGACTCCCGGGTGGGCAGGACGAAATATCAAAAACAGTGCAAGAATTTGAAAAAGTGGGCATTATAAGACCTGCCCTTACAACAGCCCATACAATTCCCACATATGGCCAGTGCGAAAGTTGGATGGCACATGGAGAATGACAGTAGATTATAGGGAATTAAAGAAGGTCACGCCTCCTATTCATGCAGCCGTACCCAATATTGCTTCCCTAATGGACACATTGAGTAGGGAGATAAAAACCTCTCGTTGTGTCCTACATTTCGCAAATGCGTTCTTCAGTATCCCAATTCCTGAAGAATCGCAAGATCAATTTGCATCACATGGGGAGGCAGGCAGTGGACCTTTCAGGTCCTGCCACAGGGGTACGTGCATTCATTCACCAACATATTGTCATCATCTAGT
>NW_011253714.1:0-480 GCF_000146605.3 Meleagris gallopavo
GTGGAGCCTGGCTCTGCCCCACTCCACAGCCAAACTGCCCCCAGCTGTGCTCGCAGGGCTGCACCCCGCCCCAGGTGTTGCCACAAAAACAGGAGGGCAAGGGAATGCCCAGGCAAAGGCAAGGGCCAAGAGAACATGGAAGGAAATGCCAAGGATGACGGCCCAGACAATACGGCAGGGAACGTTTTTTTTCCAAAACTGAATGCCGACATGAATGTGGCAACACAAAGCCAAGGGGTCATTAGGCCAAGAGAATGGGGCAAGGAACACAAAAATCGGAGGACAAGAGAATGTAATAGTGAAAACAGTGCAAGACCAGAGACAAGCAAGACACAGAACAAAGAGGATAGGCAGGCCTTCTGGGCACCACGAAGCGCAATTCAGAGCTCTGGGGGAACCCTATTGTGCCGGGCTCTGGAATGGGTAAACGCTGGCGGGTGTGCATCGCCCTTACCTGCTGGGCAGACAATGACCAGTCAG
>NW_011253715.1:0-548 GCF_000146605.3 Meleagris gallopavo
GGTAGAAATGAGCTAGTGAGGCTTCTGTGGGGTGTAAAGGGGGTCTGGGGGAGTGAGTGGGGGTTGTGGGGGGAATGTAAAGAGGAGAACAAGGCTGACCACGTGAGTGGAAAGGAGGTCTGGGGGTGGAGGGAGGAGTGGGAAGGGAGAACTGGAGGTTGTGGGGGGGCTTCTATGGGACGTAAAGGGGGTTCAGCTGGGGGAAACTGGGAGTCAAAAATAGGGGAACGGACTCCAGAGGGCAGGGAGGAGGGCATGGGGGTACAAGGGGACTCTAGGGGTCAGAAAATGGGGTCAGGAGCGGGGGGAGAAAGGAGACCCTGCAGGGCAAATTGAGGGGACTGGGGGATGGTAGGAGACTCTATGGATCAGAGTGGGGGAATGGGAGTGGGGGCTACGTTGGGGGGGACGGGGAACTCGGGGGTGTCAGATAGAAGGGACGGGGGGCGGACGAAGTCTAAAGGGAGAAAAATGGGAAGACTTGTGGGGGGGCGAGGAAATGGCGACCCGAGGGATCAGAGCGGAGACAGACAGACAGACAAGGAACT
>NW_011253716.1:0-509 GCF_000146605.3 Meleagris gallopavo
TTCTTCAAGGGAGAAGTGTTTCTTCCTTTGATCATCTTTATGACCTTCCTCTTGACCTGCTCCAACACCTCCCTGTCTTTCTTGTGCTGAAGGCCGTAGACCTGAATGCAGTACTCCAGACAGGGTCTCACAAGGGCGGAGTAGAGGGGGACAATTAGCTCCCTCGCCCTGCTGTCCATGCCTCTTTTGATGCAGCCCAGGATACAGCTGGCCTTCCAGGCTGCAAGCACACACTGCTGGCTCACGTCCAGTTTCTTGACAACCAGAACCCTCAAGTCCTCGTCCGCAGGGCTGTTCTCAATATCTATGTGTATGTATACAAGCAGAATTTTAAAGAGTTTCAGCTACCAACAACTGCCTTATTAAACTTGTTATAACATGAAAATGTATCTGAAGATATTTTCAACATTTCCTTATTGCCTGTTATTTACCACTGATTTACTCTTTACTGTTTTCCCAGCTACTGCGCATGAAAATAGTAACCAATACTAAAATCAAGAAACCAGTTT
>NW_011253717.1:0-463 GCF_000146605.3 Meleagris gallopavo
CTTACCTGCTGGGCAGACAATGACCAGTCAGCAAAGTGAGGTTCCGGGGCATGCCGGGAAATGCAGATTCCACTTCCTTGCTGTTTCCACAGAGACCAACACATCTCTCCGTGCAGTTGTTACGGCACTTGGGAGCACCGCAGCTCTGCTGCCACCTGTTGGACACAATACAGTCATGAAGGCACTGCCCTGCATCCGGGCCTCTTGCACAAACCTGTGCTCCTTGCTCGGAGCACATGGCTGCACTCTGTGCACCATGTTGCTTACCACCAGAGAAGGCTCAGCAACCCAACACCATTTTTGGCTTCCATCTTGTCTGAGAACTGCTCATGATGCACAGCCCTCATCTTTGCTTTGGTTTGGCGAGGTGGGACTGCCATTGCTTCCTCAGTCCCACACACCCCTTCCCATCCCCACACCTGCCCATGGGAGATCTGGTTCTGGACCACCTGACGGACCCAAA
>NW_011253718.1:0-387 GCF_000146605.3 Meleagris gallopavo
ATGCACAGCCCTCATCTTTGGTTTGGTGAGGTGGGGACTGCCATTGCTTCCTCAGTCCCACACACCCCTTCCCATCCCACACTGCCATGGGAGATCAGGTTCTGGACCACCTGAGGACCCAAACATCCAGGAGTCCTTGGGTCCTGACGAGATGAGTCCCAGAGTTCCGAGGGAATTCACCGCTGCAGTCACCGAGCCACTCTCCATGGTATTTCACAAGTCGAGGCAGTCAGGTCAAGTCCCTGCAGAGGAGAAAAAAGGTGACAGCAACACCTCTTAGGAAGGATACAAAGTGTGACGCGGGGAACTACCAGCATGTCAGTCTCACCTCTGTGCTGGTCACGGATCATGGAGCAGAATCATCCTGGAAATGACTCTCAAGCACAC
>NW_011253719.1:0-443 GCF_000146605.3 Meleagris gallopavo
GGACTTTAGGAGAGCCAACTTCGATCTCTTCCGGGACCTACTTGGAGCTATCCTGTGGGCTTGGGTGTTAGAAGGTAAGGGGGCCTCTGAGAGCTGGTCAGCATTTCAACAGCTCTTCTTCCAAGCTCAGGATCGGTGCATCCCTGTGAGCAAGAAATCAGGAAAAGGTGGCAGGAGACCTGTGTGGATGAGCAAGGAGCTCATGCGCAAGCTCAAAGGAAAGAAGAAGGTCCATGAAATGTGGAAAAAGGGTCTGACCACTTGGGAAGAATATAGGAATGTAGTCAGGGCCTGCAGGGATGCAACAAGGAAGGCTAAAGCCCGTCTGGAATTGAATCTAACTAAAGTGATAAAGGATAATAAAAAAGGCTTCTTCAAGTATGTTAACAGCAAAAGGAAAACTAAGAGAGAATGTGGGCCCTTACTAAGTGAGGGGGGGGTTC
>NW_011253720.1:0-423 GCF_000146605.3 Meleagris gallopavo
CACCACTGACTGGAGGAGCCCAGGCAATCCTTCAACTCCATCAGGCTGCAAAATGAAATCAGAAGAGACGCAGAACATAATTTAAAACACAACAAGGATGCACACAATGCCCTTAAAAACACCCACCGCATGGATGCAATTAGCACATGAATTACAGCCAATCCAGCTTGAGATCCTCCAGAAAAGCAGAGCTCACAGCTCTGAAAGAAAGCAGGAATCACTCACCCCATTCTAAGGGCTCACCCCACACCCCAAAGGAAGCAGTCTCCAGATTCACATGCTGCTCTTACACCTAGCAGCCCTTCAGCGCACTTGCCATCCCCCCAAAAAGACAAGATCACAGCCCTGAAAGAAAAAAGAACCACTTACCCCATTCCAAGGACCAATACTCCCCCACACTCTCAAGTGAAGGAAGCAGCTTCC
>NW_011253721.1:0-447 GCF_000146605.3 Meleagris gallopavo
CCATGGTCAGGCGCTGCTCAAACACTGGGCCTGCATTTCCTCCTGGGCACCCACATGTGCTCTGAGTCTCCTGCAGCTTTCTGCAGGGTTTGTGGCTTCCTGCTGAGGAGTTCCTCGTGTTCTTCTGCAACTGTCCCCAGCATCACTCCTGCCTCCTCTGGTACCGTACCGGGAGATGCTTCAGAGTCCATTAGCCTGCATTTCCTTCCTCCCATCAGCAGCTGCTCCTACTCTGACCTTCATTCACACTGGGATGCCGTCCACTTCTAGCGCCAGTTGACCTGCGAGACAGAGGAAGGAAATGTGGGATTAGCACAAATGCAGAAGCCCAAGGCTGTGCCACCACCACACACTGCAGCCTTGGGAAGTCAGCTGCAACTGCAACCTTTGCAGAATTAGGGCAGGCACCGTAAATTAAGTGTGACTTCTGAACTGAAGTAATTGCCA
>NW_011253722.1:0-498 GCF_000146605.3 Meleagris gallopavo
GTCGAGGCAGTCAGGTCAAGTCCCTGCTGAGGAGAAAAAAGGTGACAGCACACCTCTTAGGAAGGATAGAAAGTGTGACGCGGGGAACTACCAGCATGTCAGTCTCACCTCTGGGCTGGTCACGGATCATGGAGCAGATCATCCTGGAAGTGACTCTCAAGCACACATTCCAGTGCGTCACCACCCTGTGCGTGAAAAGCTGCCTCCTAAGAACCAACCTAAACCTCCCCTGTCTCACTTGAAAACCATTTCCCCCTCGTCCTATCGCTATCCACCCTCCTAAACAGCCGTTGCCCCCTCCTGCTTATGCGCTCCCTTCGAGTCTTGGAAGGCTGTCATGAGCTATCTCCAGAGCTTCCTCTTCTCCCACACAAACAATCCCAGTTCCGTCAACATTTCTTTTCCTTAAGAGAGGTTGCTCCAGCCCTCTGATCATCTTCGTGGCCCTTCTCTGGACCTGCTCCAAAGCTCCACATCATTCCCGTGCCTGGAGCCCCA
>NW_011253723.1:0-415 GCF_000146605.3 Meleagris gallopavo
TTTTGAAAGACCACTAAGATTTGTACAACAGATGCTTTTAGAATGCTCATGGTTATACCTCTAGCTAATAGAGAATTCATAGTTGGGCAACTTTTTGCATGCCAGATAGAACTATGGGCATTTATTATTTACAGACCCTCGAGAACCAACAATCTGCCGAAAGAGAGAGATAAAAAACATGGTGGTGGCGAATGCGATAGGCAGTGCGAGCAGGGCGTCCCCTGCTTCAAGGTGCACTTTTCCTCTCTCACCCACCCCAGATTCTCTCTTGCTTTTATTCTTCTCAGGGTCCGAAGGGTATTTTCCATTTGTACACTGCATCTGCATGGCCAGTGCGTGATACAGAGGCCAAATGGAACAGCTGCTTGCAGAATAAACTATCAAGGTTAACATTCTTAGCGTGCGCCTTTGTCTT
>NW_011253724.1:0-515 GCF_000146605.3 Meleagris gallopavo
AAGAAGTTCTTACGCACATTCGTGCGAAACTTCCTATGCTGCAGCTGATGTCCGTTTCCCCTCGTCCTGTCTCCACGTACCACTGAAAAGAGACTGGCCTCACCGCTATGGCCGCCACACCTCAGATATTTATAAACCTGGATCAGGTCCCCTCTCAGTTGTCTTTTCTCAAGGCTAAACAGACCCAGTTCACTTAGCCTTTCTTCATAGGGGAGATGCTCCAGGCCCTTCACCATCTTTGTGGCCCTCCGCTGGACTCTTTCCAAGAGATCCCTGTCTTTTTTGTACTGGGGAGCCCAGAACTGGACACAGTACTCCAGATGAGGCCTTACCAGGGGCCAGAGTTAGAGGGGGGAGGATCACCTCCCTCGACCTGCTGGACACGCTCTTCTTAATGCACCCCAGAATGCCATTGGCCTTTTGGGCCACGAGGGCACACCGCTGGCTCATGGCCAACCTGTCCGTCTACCAGGATGCCCAGGTCCCTCTGTGCAGAGCTCCTCTCCAGCAGCTCA
>NW_011253725.1:0-506 GCF_000146605.3 Meleagris gallopavo
ATGTGAGGCTGGGGATCGTTTGTGGGCCTGATGGGAAGGGTGTGGGTCTGCATAGTGATGTTCCCCGTGGGCCCCAAAGGGTGAACTGGGATTTGAAGTGGGTCCACTGACCCAGACACTTACCTGGAACTGCACTGACTTGGGCATTTCAGGGGTGACACCTGCATCAAAATGGGGAGGGGGAAGGGTGGGGGTTATGTGGGATCTCGAGGGACAAGTGGGGGATCCATAAAGATCTGTAAGGGATCAAAGGACAGAGAGGGAACACCTTGGTGGATCTGTAGGGAACAGAAGAGGACACTTGGGGGCATTCAGTTAGGGATAGAAAGAGGAGGCAGAGCACACTTGAGGGCATCGATAGGGGATGGAAACCTTTTAAACCCTTCCTCACCAGGGCTCCTATCTCTGCTTGTCCAGAGGCTGCGGGCATCGAGGACGAAGTAGAGGCCCAGGCTGAAGACAAAGACAGCAGCACAGCCCCTCACCACCGCCACCACCAGGTTCCC
>NW_011253726.1:0-401 GCF_000146605.3 Meleagris gallopavo
CCCTGCTCAGAACTTTGGGGAGGGGGATGGAAGGGGGGGTCAACAACACCCTTCCTTACCCCCCCGTCACCCTACAGAGGGTGAAGCGGAGGGGCCGGGCCCCGAGCCCCCGCCCAGGGGCTGCTGGAGGGGATGGGGCTGGACAGCGAGGCGCTGGCACCCATGGAGACGGACGAGCCCAGCGCCGCCGACCCCAAAGGCAAAGCCAAAATCACCCCGGCCATGGCTGCGCGCATCAAGCAGATCAAACCGCTGCTGTCGGGTGAGACCCCCACCCTCGGGGGGGGGGTCCCGTCCCCCGTCTTGGGGGCGGGAGGAGGTTTTGGGAGGGGGTCTGCGGTCTTTATGGGGGGAGATGCGTGGGGTACGGAGAAGAGGGATTGGGGGTGGGTTTGGGGGGG
>NW_011253727.1:0-504 GCF_000146605.3 Meleagris gallopavo
AGCAGGTATTCCCTTTATTACAGCGCTGGGTACATGGGGGATTGTTCTCACCAAACATGCACACAAAAGAGAGAAATGGCTACATATTTAAAGGCATAGCATAAACATACTCATTACATTCCAAGGACATGGGCAGAAATAACATCTCTGGTGGTCATGGGATGCATTCTCACTGTAAATTTCCAACCTTTTAAGGAGGTAGCCCAAACCAACTCCCACTGATGTTACGTTGATCTGAGGCATCTGTTTTGCCATCTTATTTTCAACAACAGGACATCTATTTGTCTTTCTTATCTTCACTTGACAACAAGTTTTGCGGCCTCCACATTTTGTTCTTGAGCTTACACTTATGCAAGTCTCTGTCCTTCAGCTTATATCGCTCAAATTATGCGAAAGGCTGCTCTCACAATATAGAAAAAGCTGTTCTCATGATTCACTTCTTTTTCCCCCTCACAATTTCACTATTAGTACCAACAATTACAATTCCAAATATACCATCAATTA
>NW_011253728.1:0-415 GCF_000146605.3 Meleagris gallopavo
TCATGTTTTCATCAGATACCCAAATTCTTCTCGAGATGAAATTAGGGGAGATATTTGAGCTCACCTAACTTTTTAAAAGGCAAGGAGCAATTCACACAATTGCACTTAACTGGTGTGTTTGGGTAAGTCTGAAGGAAAGTCACCCTGCCTGCAACAGAAATTTAACTGTTAATCATCACTTTTTTGTCATAGACAATGATTCAAGTGTTCTCTGAGTGTACAGAAATGTGAAATTAACCTTAATAGTTCTGTTTTTCTTTACGTTAGAATATTCTTCAAGTTGTCCATTGTAATAGCTATTGAGAAATGATGGATTTTTTTGTCTCTGCCTTTCTAATGTCAAAAAAAGTTTAGTTCCGGCTCCAAGTCAGATCCTTCTTATCTTCTACCACAACTGTGAAGCCAGCTTCATGAC
>NW_011253729.1:0-421 GCF_000146605.3 Meleagris gallopavo
TTATAGTTAAGAGAAGATTCTCAGAAAGATTTACGCACTGAAGAAAAAAAAGACTATTCAGACATGAAAAAATAAATTTCACTGGATTATTCTGCTACCAGGTTTCTCACATAATCAGAAACTGAAAACAGAATTGTAAAATGACAGATAATTCACAGCATTTCTAAAGTCAGCTCCCATAAAGATCCTGGGCAGAGGATTCTAATGGTCCCTCTCTCTTTTTTTAGAAATTTGTTCTCTTTCCTCTTTCCACTTCAAAACTGCAGCTTGAACTGATAGCTAACTACTCTTCACTGTAACTGTAAAAGCAATGTCAATCAACTCTGGATCATGCCTTTTTATATACATATATATATATATATATATATCATTAATAAATAACAAAAACAGTTAACTGTCTCTACTTTTAGGACTAGTTATT
>NW_011253730.1:0-493 GCF_000146605.3 Meleagris gallopavo
TGGTAGAAAGGCCCAGCAAATAGTCCATCAGGTACATTCTGGCACATCTCCCATGAAAAACAGCACTATTCAAACACCTGTGTTTCTAGAGATGAAAAACCTACGGTAAGCAGCAACGACAGGCTCTACTTTTAAATCTTCCAGTAGGGGAAGTGTTGATACCCACTTGTCCTGACAACACAAACACGGTCCCAGCTGTCAAAGCCCTTCTGCCATAGCACAAGCAGACTGCACGCACACTAAAGAGCACGCACATCCCCTCCTGAGGTACCGGAGCCCACAGCTCCCCCTTCAGAGCTCCATAGCTTACCGGTGTAAGCTCGTCCTGTTAGCCCAACTCAGCAAAAATCCCTCAAATGCACTATTTTTACAGCCCAAACTAGCTCCTTCTTCAACTGCACTGCACTTACAGAAAGTGTTACTGCTCTCATTCCTGCTGATAGCAGCAAATGGACCCAGGTCTGCCTGGCAGCTACTACATTGCTCAGAGCAA
>NW_011253731.1:0-355 GCF_000146605.3 Meleagris gallopavo
TTAAATGTGACACTAGATAGTGCCACAATTCTTTTCTTAAAAAAAAAAAAAGTAACCACACTATTTCTATCTATCTTAGCAAGTAGCCTCCTCTAGGTTCAACTTTAGTTAACTGCATATACATAAATTTAGCATAGGTATATATTATACTTCTAATCATAGAATCACAGAACGGTTTGGGTTGGAAGGGACCTTAAAGCCCACCCAGTCCCTACCTCCTGCCTTGGGGAACCGAACTCGGGCTGCCCAGGGCCCCATCCAACCCAGCCTTGAGGGATTGGGCACCCTCAGCTCTCTAAGCAGCCTGTGCCTGTGTCTCACTACCTTATGAGTAAAGAATTTCTTCCTAACATCT
>NW_011253732.1:0-469 GCF_000146605.3 Meleagris gallopavo
ATGATTTTTCATTATCAGTATTCCACATCATAACATCATGTAATGCACTGGGGGTTCGACTGCTGATGCTCAAGTTCCGGGTGCCTGTCCAGAGGAGAAGAAGAGCTGCATTTCCCCAGGGGGCTTTGCGGTCAGCGAGGAGATAGAACTCCCGGCAAGGTCACCTGATGCTCTCTTCTTTGCCTGCACTGCTTCGCTTGCGCTTCTCTGCCTGCGCTTCTCTGCCTGCACTTCTCATCTCAGCGTTGTGCTAAGGCCGATCCACCATCAATTTCACACTCTCTCTCCTTATAAAATTCTGCTGATACCATATTTAGTAAATTACTTTGTTTCACCTCAGATTGTTGCCACTGTTTTCAATTATTTGGGTCCCTGTTTCTTTCCCGGGGTCGCGGATCCGCGGATCCCTCTGCCCTTCCAGTCACGGAACCGGCCGAACCAGCCCGTAAACCGTTGACATTCTTGGTGG
>NW_011253733.1:0-478 GCF_000146605.3 Meleagris gallopavo
GATTAGAAGTAGTCAGAAGTTTCCAAAGATCTCTGAAAAAGGCAGGCAGAGGCTATTACCAACCTGACAGAGACCAAATCCCAAATCCAAGTTTCTGGGAAATATGTCCGTGGTTTGGGCTTCTCTGTGTCAGCTGACTGAGGTACAAGATTGGCATGAATAACATAACTGTCTGCAGAAAAGCAAGTAATACATCAGAAAACAGTATAAGTCACAACAGGTGAAATTACTTCTTCATTCATAGGCAATCTAGCACAAACCATAAATTATCTGTGTATACAGGGTTAGCTTTTCAGTATGTCACAGAGCCTGTATCTTTAGGGAAAACGATTTTTAGGGAGAGAGAGGTGAATGGATTTTGGTCTGAGGCACAGACTGACAAACCCAGCAAATTATGGTGTGGAATATGAAGGAGACAGAATACTTAATTGGAGTCACACCATTTTAAGAAATCTGTGAATATAATTGTGGAGACAAG
>NW_011253734.1:0-484 GCF_000146605.3 Meleagris gallopavo
AGCAGCACAGCCTGGGCCTGCTGCAGCACGGAGCTCCAAGCTAAGAGGTAAGCAGGTGCTGTGGTACCCGCCCTGTAGGGTAGGTGCTGCCCTTATCAAGCACGCTGAAGTTGCAGAGGTTTGCTTTGCTTTTTCCTTCTCTCTACGGAGAGGGGAAAAGAGTTGAAGGCTACCAAGTGCAAAGGCAGTGAGGTGCCACAGTGTGTGACCCCGCCTCTTTCTGTTAACTCCATGCTGGTCTTCTGCACCTTTCCACTGGAACTGTCATTCACTGAGAGGCTTCCAATTTCCTTTGTCTGCTTTCTGCCATCTGTTTTTTATGGTACCCCTGTTTCTGCAGTTTTGCTGCTGACAAAATGAATTCCGTTTTATTCTTGCTTTATTAGCAAGAAGACAACGAAAAGAGAGAGGAGTGCAACTGAAGAAGGCTTCTGTGAGAGCTGCTGCTGCTGCTGAGGTGAGTCCATGGTGAGCACAGACACGG
>NW_011253735.1:0-531 GCF_000146605.3 Meleagris gallopavo
TGATTTGAGTAATTAATTGTAGAAACGTGTATTCTAAAGGGACTTAGAAGGAGAGAGTATTTCCCAACGCTATGGGTTGTAACTGTCTATTACCTGTTTTGTTAGACAGGTCTACTTTCTATGTTCTTAGACTGACCTGAGAGGGCATGCTGCAGCACACCCCAGGATTTCCGTTTCCAAATCATCCAGGCAGTGCAAGTGTGGTGTACATCTCCCTTGGCAGAGACATCAAGTTTTTCTTCCTATGAAATTGAACACGTAGCGAGTCAGAAAGGACTAGTGAACGGGAAACTCATTTTCCATGCAGACTTAGAACATAGCTAAGGTGCCTCCACTTAGATGAGCAAGCTTCGGTTTAGGTATGGGTTTAAAGGCTGCCGGCTTAGATAGAAACACTGCCAATCTGAAGTCTAAGAAATCTTTGCACTTAAAATTCCTTGCGTTGAAAAGTTCTCAAAGAAACCTGGAAAGGCTGCCTTTAAGTATTTCTGTTGAAACTTCTGGGATGTCTTCCCACATCATTCACCAGGA
>NW_011253736.1:0-311 GCF_000146605.3 Meleagris gallopavo
GTTGTGGGAGTAAAACCTGGAGAAAAGTCAGAGGAAAGCATGAGTAATTCTTGCGTAAACCAAGTAAACTGTGAGTATCAACTGTGAGTATCACATGAAGGCGAGAGCACACCTGGAGTATGGTGTGAGTTAGTAAGCGTGGAGTAAAGTGTGAGCAGAACCCAGCGGAAGTTGTGCGCACGTCTGTGCCCGCGACGGGGGGCCGTGGGCTTCCCTCCCCCCCGGCCCGACCAGAATGGGAAGGGGAAGGGGAGGACGGGACGGGGGGGCGGTGGAGGCTGGGCGTCCAGGAAGGAAGAAGAAGAACAAAG
>NW_011253737.1:0-418 GCF_000146605.3 Meleagris gallopavo
GCGTGTGTTTATATTTTGTTTGTCTATATTAAGCATGATGTAGTGATGTGGAATAAGGGGTGGAATGTCATGGTTTCATGATTTTTCATTATCGGTATTCCACATCATAACATCATGCAATGTACTGGGGGTTTGACTGCTGATGCTCAAGTTCCGGGTGCCTGTCCAGCGGAGAAGAGCAGCTACGTTTCCCCAGGGGGCTTTGCGGTCAGCGAGGAGATATAACTCCTGGCAAGGTCACCTGATGCTCTCTTCTCTGCCTGCGCTGCTTCGCTTGCGCTTCTCTGCCTGCGCTGCTTCGCTTGCGCTTCTCTGCCTGCGCTTCTCGCCTGCGCTTCTCTGCCTGCGCTTCTCATCTCAGCGTTGTGGTTAACGGCCGATCCACTATCAATTTCACTATTCTCTCTCCTTATAAATT
>NW_011253738.1:0-501 GCF_000146605.3 Meleagris gallopavo
CTTACATTCAGAATTCCCCAGGTTTAACAAAGTCCAAGCATTACAGCGGCTACACCCAGCTTCAGAAAGAACAGAGATACAGACATGACAAAACTTGTGAAAAGGAAACAGAAAGGAGCAGCTTGAAATGGTAAGGATATGCAGCACAGCTGCTAACGTCTTGAGAAGCACTAAAAGAAAGCAGACACAGGACAGTGTGACCACAAGACAGGCTATCATAAGCAAGAAGTTGAATTCATCTCCAAATGAAAAACCAAGGCCAGAATCACAAACTGATACATGAAAGGAAAACACAAGTGACAGAGCAATAAAAACCGTGAACAGCACCTAGCAAGAGAAATCAAAAGCTAAATATTAAAATCCTTTACCAGATACATCAAGACCAAGATCAAGACCACTGGAGTCTAGGTGGACCAAAGACAATCTGCAGAATAAAAGAGTAAGAGTAAGGTCCAAAAACATTTATAGAGAAAACCACATGACAGGCATATGCATGTACAC
>NW_011253739.1:0-467 GCF_000146605.3 Meleagris gallopavo
AACATTTCAAAACTATAACAAGAACTGTCTAGGAATCAGATTTTGTTCACTAAGAGCTGATTTGTATAAGAATTTGTACATCTTTTGATGTAAAATTTTTCACAGAATGGAAAACATAATATAATGTGAAAATGTCAAAGCTTTTGTAATGGCCTATACAGCCAAGTACATTATAGAGTTGTTAAGATAAATACTATCTCCCAGAGTCTTAAGCAATCCAAAAAAACTAACTGCTTGGGTAACTTGAAAAGAAAAAGTAGCTTCTCAATAGATTCAGGAATTTGAAGTACCCAGGCCTGGTGCCAAGTCGTTTTTAGGTTGAAGGCAAAAACCACATTGCCAGGTGACAGCTTACAAATAAAAAAAACAAAACAATGAATTGCATGATCTGACAATAAAAAAGGACAAAAATGATCCTCTAAGAAAAATAAGAACTGATTAATTCTGTGTGCTGTTCTCGGAGTCAA
>NW_011253740.1:0-466 GCF_000146605.3 Meleagris gallopavo
CAATGGCGGCACTCGAGGGAAGACACGGTGTGGCTTTGCTTATGCTTTACAGGTACAATCAGAGGAGGCAGTGTTGTGCCTTACGGCACAGTTTCCTTGTCCCAAGGATGCTTTGGCAGCAGAGGTTTGCTGTCCGGAGGCGTGAGAGCCCTGAAGGAAAAGCTGCTGTGCACTGGGCCCAGAGACATCAGCTCCCAGCACGGCAGTGACTGTGGGTGTCTGCAGCCTTTGTGTCTGTCGGGGATTGCTCCAGAGGCTGTGTAGTCGGCTGTCCGTGGCTGTTGCTTTTAGGGCGTTGGGAACAGACGGCGCCACGCTGATGGGAGTGATGGTGTCCTGCTGGGGAATGGATGTGCTGGATGGCAGCAGAGGATTCTGGGCTGAGTGTGGAAAGTCTCTCTGCTCCTTCCTGAAGGTAAATTTGTCCAAGTTAGACACGTGAAGCTGGATTTGCAGGGCGCCTTGA
>NW_011253741.1:0-507 GCF_000146605.3 Meleagris gallopavo
GAAACACGATGGCCAACTTCTTCTGGAGCAAGCAGCTGCAAGTATTAATCCAAGAAACGGAAAGGTAAGTAGCTGCTCTTTGTGATGGCTTTTATTCCCAGGATATAAACTATGTACCGAGACGATGCTGATGCCTATGGTGGGACAGCTGTGCAAGGTGCTGTAAGGGTGGCTTTGAAAAAGCTGTTGCTTCCTGATCATGCGGTGACGCTGGAAGCTGGGTTTTTGTTGGCAGGTAGTGCTGTTACTTGTGGCGAGCAAAGTGACTGTGCTGCGAGTTACCTCTGCTTTTATACCTGTTGTACTTCTGCACGTGAGAGTCTCATCCTTCTCATCTGAGCGGGTGTCTTCAGCGTTGCTGTATGTAGGGAGTGATATTCCCTAGAGCAGAACAGTCTGGGCCACGTTGAAAATATTTACCACTAATGTCTTTTTCGGTTTTGTAGTTAGTTTTTGAGTTCTGCTGTGGGCAATGGTAAATACACGAACCGTCCCGAGTCAGAGTAG
>NW_011253742.1:0-323 GCF_000146605.3 Meleagris gallopavo
CTGATTTCTTGCAGTGATCATGTCACTAAGATAATTAAAGGGAAAAGAAAAAATCAAGGTTGTCTGAAATACTTCCCTTCTGAAGGCTGAATATAATACAAATGTAGAAAACTGAGCTTCGGCCATTTTTGGAAAGCTGCAACTACAGCTGTAGTAAAAGCTTGATGGGGTTTGTTTCATTTTACTTGTTCGCTGTCTTCCTTTGTTTATTAGTCATTAAGGATTTAGTGACAACGCTGTCTTT
The DNA here is from genome assembly GCF_000146605.3 of Meleagris gallopavo. NCBI lineage: Eukaryota > Metazoa > Chordata > Aves > Galliformes > Phasianidae > Meleagris > Meleagris gallopavo. Next base: position 245 of record NW_011253742.1, read on the forward strand.
TATTGAACTACTACATTTGAATGTGATCAAAAGCAGAGATCTTGCAAGAGATAGTAAAAATGTATAAACATTAAGAAAA
>NW_011253743.1:0-469 GCF_000146605.3 Meleagris gallopavo
AAAAGAACCCACAAATAGGAACAAAGACAACGCAAAGCAAGCAAAAAGCCTCACTACAGAAAAATAAAATAAAAAAAGACAAACAAACAAGGAATGTAAACGAAGCAAAGCAAAGCGAGGATGAGAAATACAAGAGGAAAGCCAATGAATTCAATACACTAGCATGGCAAAGCAAAGAATCCTAGCAAAGTAAAGAGAGAACAAAGCTCACCAGTGCTTAACAATGGAAAGAAAGAACCAAAATTTAACAGCAGTGCAAGGCCACAATACCAACAATAACCAAAGAGCAAACCAAAGCCAGGAAAAACCAGCAAAAGAAAAGAAAGAGTAATGTAGAAAAAAGCCAAGGAGAGCAAAGCAAAATCACTTGAAATCCTCACAAAACAGAGGGGAATACGCTCAGGAAGGAAAAGCAGTTCCAAGATAGAACAAAGGGAAATAAAACAACCCTGGAAAAAAACCCAATAGC
>NW_011253744.1:0-423 GCF_000146605.3 Meleagris gallopavo
AATCAACAAATCGCGAAACCGGGGACGGGACGGGACGGGACGGGACGGGGCGGGGCGGGGACGGGGACGGAACACCTAAAGATCGATAAAACGAAAATTAAAAAGGGGAAAAAATCGATAAGAAATAAAACACGAGGAATGAATGAATGAATGAATGAATGAATGAATGAATGAATGAATGAATGAATGAATGAATAAATAAATAAATAAATGAGCGAGCGAGCGAGCGAGCGAGCCGATAAATAAGCAAGCAAATAAATAAATAAATAACAACAATAAGTAACAATAAAAACAACATTTAAAAAACAAAGAGACAAATACGCGGGCACGTAAATAAATAAAAAAATAAAAAAATTAGAAATAGAACAAATAACGAAATTAATAAACAAAACAAGACAAACACGTGGACGCATAAACGAAAAT
>NW_011253745.1:0-480 GCF_000146605.3 Meleagris gallopavo
GCATAATTGCCCTGTACCAGGAGAAAACCGCATGGGGAAATGAAACCTGCAAATCTCTCTCTCTTGTTCCCTCCAATGTCTGATACAGATGTCCAGATCCCTCCTGCATTCTCCACAGCCATAGGTAACCATACAGCCTGCCTCTCACGGCAGGGTGTGAAGGCTACCAGGCCAATAGGGAACTTTTTCCCTATGCAGTGAGGCTTTGAATGTTACGAAAGATTTGTCAGGAAACTATTCCAGATTAGAAATCCCCAGAGCGGATCTCTGGTGGTACTGCGGGGGAAGGCCTTATGGTCCACTCTCCCATCCAATTGGGCAGGCACTTGTGCACTTGTTCAATTAGTTATACCATTCACCCTGGCATTTGAAAAAGGAATTTCCAAAAATCCTGGAAGAAATAAAAGAAGCTTAGGAATATCATTTGATGATTCAATCTATGTAGATTCAATTGGAGTGCCTAGGGGTGTCCCTGATGAA
>NW_011253746.1:0-552 GCF_000146605.3 Meleagris gallopavo
CAACTATGCTACTCTCTCCCAGAAAGAGCACTTTTCTGACAAGTACCTTCCCTTTTCTCTCAAAAATACTGCTAGACACTCCTCAACAGGACATTTTCTCCCATCTACACCCCGTTTTCTCCCCAAAGGACCCCTTTTCACACCAAAAATACCACACTTGCCCTCCAAGAGAAGTCAGTCTTTCCCACAATTGTCCACTTTTCTCCCACGTACCTGTCATTTTCTCCCAGAAATACCACATTTCACTTGGAAATTGGGCCTGTGCTTCCAAAAAGATGATATTTTCTCCCAGGCATACCTGTTTTCTTCAAACTACCGCACGTTTTCTCCCAAAAAGCTAGATGACAAGACCAAAATTGGACACTTGCAACCAAGAATAGGACATCTTCTCCCACTAATACCACTTGTCTCCCAAGGATAGGACATTTTCCCTACATGCTATGGCAGTTCTGCTAAGAAATACTCCTTTCCTTCCCTAAATGGGACATATGCACCCACAAAGACCACGACTCCGAGAAATTCCTCCCAATTACACTCCATTACATTCCTCAT
>NW_011253747.1:0-444 GCF_000146605.3 Meleagris gallopavo
AGGTGAAATCTAAGGAAAATGTCTTGTACAGTGAGGGTGCTGAGGCAGTGGCACAGGTTGCCAGAGACATGGTGGATGTGCTGGCCCTTTCAAGGTGAGCCTGGCTCAGACTCTGAGCAACTTGATCTAGCTGTGGATGGTCAGCATGGGGGAGTCGGATCACATCGCAAACCTACCTGCATACAAGCAGCGCACCAACATGGGGTGCATGATGTTCATTACCTGCTGGACACATCTCACACCACTGATTGGAGGAGCCCAGGCAATCCTTCAACTCCATCAGGCTGCAAAATGAAATCAGAAGAGACGCAGAACATAATTTAAAACACAACGAGGATGCACACAATGACCCTTAAAAAACACCGACGTGGATGCAATTAGCACATAGCCCTATTAATGACAGCCATCCAGCTTAGAGATCCTCCAGAAAAGCAGAGCTCACAG
>NW_011253748.1:0-490 GCF_000146605.3 Meleagris gallopavo
GTGGCCTTCTATGATAGCTGTCACATGCTGGGTGGATGGGGGAAGACGGTAGATGTTAATCTTACCTTTGATTTTAGAAAGGCATTTGATACTGTCTCCCACGACATCCTTATAACAAAGCTGAGAAAGTGTGGGATAGACGAGTGGACAGTGAGGTGGGTTGAGAACTGGCTGACTGGGTCCGGTCTTGTTCAACATCTTCATCAATGACCTTGATGAGGGGATAGTGGCCACCCTCAGCAAGTTTGCTGATGATACGAAGTTGGGAGGATTGGCTGACACGCCTGAAGGCTGTGCTGCCATTCAACGAGACCTGGACAGGCTGGAGAGCTGGGCAGTAAGAAGCCGGATGAGGTTCAACAAAAGCAAGTGTAGGGTCTTACACCTAGGGAGGAATAATTGCATGCACCAATACAGGCTGGGGGATGAGCTGCTGGAGAGGAGCTCTGCAGAGAGGGACCTGGGCGTCCTGGTGGACGACAGGTTGGCC
>NW_011253749.1:0-479 GCF_000146605.3 Meleagris gallopavo
TCTGGGTTTCCCCTTCATCAGGGACATCAACAGTGGGGTTGAGTGCACCCTAAGGACACCAAGCTGTGGGGTGCAGTGACACAGCAGAGGGACGGGATGCCATCCACAGAGACCTCAACAGGCTGAGCAGTGGCCACAAATCCAAGTGCAGGGTCAGTAGCTGGGATGAGGGAACAGCCACCACCAAAACATGCTAGGGGATGAAAGGACTGAGCGTAGTCCTGCTCCATAAGGCCTGGGAGTACTGGTGGGTGGGAGCTGGACACAAGCCAGCAATGGGCCCTTCCAGCCCAGAAAAGCCAAACCGTAATCCTGGGCTGCATCCAAAGATGCGCAGTCAGCGGGCCCAAAGGGAGGAGATCCCCATCCCTCTGCTCTGCGCTGGTCAGGCCTCACCTGCAGTGCTGCGTCCAGATGTGGAGTCCTCAGTGCAGGGAGACATGGAGCTGTGCGAGTACATCCAGAGTAACAGCCACAAA
>NW_011253750.1:0-344 GCF_000146605.3 Meleagris gallopavo
AAAAAGGGAAAAGGAAATGGAAAAGGAAAAGGGAAATGGATGTATGGAGGAAAAGAAAATAAAGGTAACACAAGAAATTAAAATGGAAGAAGATAGGGAAAGGACATAAAAGGGGGGAAAGAAGCAAATACCAGGAAATAGAAAACGAAAAGAAGGGATGGAAAAGTGAGGAAAAATAAATAAAATAAATAAAGAGGGGGGAAGGAAAGGGAAAAGAAAGGCAACTATAAGGAAACAAATAACGCAAATGGCAGAAGAGAGGAAAAGAAAGAAAAAAAAGGAGAAGAAAAGGGGGAAGGCAGCGGGCGCAGCAGCCGATCGCAGCGGGGCGGTGCAGCACGGCG
>NW_011253751.1:0-485 GCF_000146605.3 Meleagris gallopavo
CACACCATTATCCACTCATCCATCCCACACTTTCTCAGCTTCATTACCAGGATGTCATGGGAGACTGTAACAAAAACATTGCTGAAGTCAAGGTAGACGACATCCAGCAGCACCTGAAATGGTCCTTCCCACTCAGGCTGAAGCTTTGATTCCTTACACGTGCGTATTAGGACCCAGCCTACAGCACGGAATGAGGCTACTAGAAATTCCAGAGGTGGAGCTCGAGCCAACAGTCCGTGTTCCTTGAGGGATAACAGAGAAGCAGACAACCCGAGCGTGGAGTGCTTAAGAAACTTATCCCAGGTTTCAAGAGTGGGCATCTCACCCCTCCCTCCCAAGTACGGCACCCCAAAACAGCACTTGATGGTGATACTCCTAAGCCTTTGCTGGGAGCGGTTCATATTCTGAGAAGGGCTAAAGGTAAACACTTGTCCACGCTAATTGGTCTCTAAAATCAATTTTGTACAAGCGCTTTTTCAGCATCT
>NW_011253752.1:0-349 GCF_000146605.3 Meleagris gallopavo
GTAGCCCGACTCTTGGGCACATGAGCATCTACATGGCGCACCTTTACAACCATATTCTTTATTCAGGCTGCAATATCTTTCCACAGTTCAGCAGCCCAAATAGGTTTACTCTTTCTTTGCCAGTTATTTTGCTCCCACTGCTGTAACCATCCCCATAGAGCATTTGCCACCATCCATGAGTCAGTGTAAAGATAAAGCATTGGCCACCTCTCCCGTTCAGCAACATCCAAGGCCAGCTGGGACTAGGCTTACCTCTGCAAATTGGCTCGATTCTCCTTTCCTTCAGTGGCCTCTGCAACTTGTCGTGTGGGGCTCCACACCAGCGGGCTTTCCATCTGTGATGCTTTCC
>NW_011253753.1:0-505 GCF_000146605.3 Meleagris gallopavo
CTCCTGCCAGGGACGTTCCCTTCCTTGCTGGCCTCACGAGATCCCGCTCTTTTCTCTCCTACAGTTCTTTGCCGATGGCCTTTTGGAGTGGAGATGCCCAATGGGGGGAATTTTTGGCTTCTCCATTGGTGCCGTCCAGCGCACCATCCAGCTGGCAGACCAGAAGGTGAGGACCTGAACGGAACGGGGAGCTTGGTGCCGGCAGAGGCTCGCACCAAAGTTTGCCTGGGCTTATGGAAAGCGATCGTGGCCCTTCCAACCGGCTCCGGGACAAAGTCCCACCACAGCAGACGAGCCTCATCTGCCAGGCCGCTCCGCAGAGTGTGAGGCAGCGGTGCCCACACCCTGCGCCCTGCCTGGAGAAGTGGGGCCAGGCGCGGAGGCCCCGAGCCCACCGCTGACGGGAACCGCTCTGCTCTTTTCAGCACTGCTTTGTCTGCGGCGGGAGGGGAGCTACCATCAGCTGCGCGGAGACAGGCTGTGAGCGCAGCTTCCATCTGCCCTG
>NW_011253754.1:0-537 GCF_000146605.3 Meleagris gallopavo
CTCACAAATGGGTGGCATTTTCCAACCAACTATGCTACTCTCTCCCAGAAAGAGCACTTTTCTGACAAGTACCTTCCCTTTTCTCTCAAAAATACTGCTAGGCACTCCTCAACAGGACATTTTCTCCCATCTACACCCCGTTTTCTCCCCAAAGGACCCCTTTTCACACCAAAAATACCACACTTGCCCTCCAAGAGAAGTCAGTCTTTCCCACTATTGCCCACTTTTCTCCCACGTACTTGTCATTTTCTCCCAGAAATACCACATTTCACTTGGAAATTGGGCCTGTGCTTCCAAAAAGATGGTATTTTCTCCCAGGCATACCTGTTTTCTTCAAACTACCGCACGTTTTCTCCCAAAAAGACTAGATGACAAGACCAAATTGGACACTTGCAACCAAGAATAGGACATCTTCTCCCACAAATACCACTTGTCTCCCAAGGATAGGACTTTTTCCTACATGCTATGGCAGTTCTGCTAAGAAATACTCCTTCCTTCCTAAATGGACATATGCACCCACAAAGACCACGACTCCGA
>NW_011253755.1:0-390 GCF_000146605.3 Meleagris gallopavo
ACAGGGGAGGTTTAGGTTGGTTCTTAGGAGGCAGCTTTTTCACGCACAGGGTGGTGACGCACTGGAATGTGTGCTTGAGAGTCACTTCCAGGATGATCTGCTCCATGATCCGTGACCAGCACAGAGGTGAGACTGACATGCTGGTAGTTCCCCGCGTCACACTTTCTATCCTTCCTAAGAGGTGTGCTGTCACCTTTTTTCTCCTCACCAGGGACTTGACCTAGACTGCCTCGACTTGTGAAATACCATGGAGAGTGGCTCGGTGACTGCAGCGGTGAATTCCCTCGGAACTCTGGGACTCATCTCGTCAGGACCCAAGGACTCCTGGATGTTTGGGTCCTCAGGTGGTCCAGAACCTGATCTCCCATGGCAGTGTGGGATGGGAAGGGG
>NW_011253756.1:0-503 GCF_000146605.3 Meleagris gallopavo
AGGTCCCCTCTCAGTCGTCTCTTCTCAAGGCTAAACAGACCCAGTTCACTTAGCCTTTTCTTCACAGGGGAGATGCTCCAGGCCCTTCACCATCTTTGTGGCCCTCCGCTGGACTCTTTCCAAGAGATCCCTGTCTTTTTTGTACTGGGGAGCCCAGAACTGGACACAGTACTCCAGATGAGGCCTCACCAGGGCAGAGTAGAGGGGGAGGATCACCTCCCTCGACCTGCTGGACACGCTCTTCTTAATGCACCCCAGAATGCCATTGGCCTTCTTGGCCACGAGGGCACACTGCTGGCTCATGGCCAACCTGTCGTCCACCAGGACGCCCAGGTCCCTCTCTGCAGAGCTCCTCTCCAGCAGCTCATCCCCCAGCCTGTATTGGTGCATGCAATTATTCCTCCCTAGGTGTAAGACCCTACACTTGCTTTTGTTGAACCTCATCCGGTTTCTTACTGCCCAGCTCTCCAGCCTGTCCAGGACTCGCTGAATGGCAGCACAGC
>NW_011253757.1:0-537 GCF_000146605.3 Meleagris gallopavo
AATGAATGAATGAATGAATAAATAAATAAATGAGCGAGCGAGCGAGCGAGCGAGCCGATAAATAAGCAAGCAAATAAATAAATAAATAACAACAATAAGTAACAATAAAAACAACATTTAAAAAACAAAGAGACAAATACGCGGGCACGTAAATAAATAAAAAAATAAAAAAATTGAAATGAACAAATAACGAAATTATAAACAAACAGACAAACACGTGGACGCATAAACGAAAATGATAAAGAAATAAATGAAAATAAATAAAATAACGAAAAAGTTAAAAATAAAAATAAAAAACGATTAAAATGCAGGAAGAAATAAAGAAATAATAAGAATTTTAGAAATACAAACGAATAAATAAATAAATAGACAAATACGTGGACGCGTATTTATTAAAAATAATAAAGAAATGAAAATAAAAAATAAAAAAATAAATAAAAAAAAATAAATAAAAAATAAATAACATAAAACAATAAATAAAAACAAAAATAATAAAATAAATTAATAATTAAAAAAATAAAAAAAAAATAAAAAGAG
>NW_011253758.1:0-482 GCF_000146605.3 Meleagris gallopavo
AAGCACCTGTGGAAACCCAACCGTATCATCAACTCTGTCCCTCGCATTTTTCAGTCCATAGGAAGGTGGAGCCCCTGAAATACAGCAAGGCGGCCGCAGCTGCCTCTCTGAGCTGGCAGACCCTCAGGACCGGCATCCAGAGCACCGTGTCCCTGCTCTCCGGCTGCCTGCAGAACGGGGAGAACGTTGCCATTGTCCTAAAGGACATCGGCGTGCTCCTCATTGACGGCTTGACGTTCCAAATGAAATTCTTCTTCGACTTCCTGGAGAAGCTGTCAGGGAAGGAGAAATTCAGAAGAGCTACTTCCAAGGTGAGCTGCAGTTTCTCCGTGGCTCGGGCAGAGCCGTGAGCCTTGCAGTGCCCGCACACGGCCCACCAGGAGCTGGCAGCTCCTCGGGCCGTGCAAGCGCTGTGCTGCCGTCAGCTCTCCCTGCCTCGGGCTCCTCGTGTCCCCAGTCGCCTCAGCCGTGACGAGGACGTC
>NW_011253759.1:0-487 GCF_000146605.3 Meleagris gallopavo
AGAGTACAGCCACAAACACGACCCGAAGGATGGAACCCCTCTCCTGTAAGCAAGGAGAGCTGGGCTGTTCAGACTCCTGGAGAAGTGAAGGCTCCAAGGTAACCTGGTAACAGCCTTTCAATACCTCAAGGAAAGAACAAGGGAAAATGGAGGTGAAATCTAAGGAAAATGTCTTGTACAGTGAGGGTGCTGATGCAGTGGCACAGGTTGCCTTTCAAGGTGAGCCTGGCTCAGACTCTGAGCAACTTGATCTAGCTGTGGATGGTCAGCATGGGGGAGTCGGATCACATCGCAAACCTACCTGCATACAAGCAGCGCACCAACATGGGGTGCATGATGTTCATTACCTGCTGGACACATCTCACACCACTGACTGGAGGAGCCCAGGCAATCCTTCAACTCCATCAGGCTGCAAAATGAAATCAGAAGAGACGCAGAACATAATTGAAAACACAACAAGGATGACACACAATCGACCCTTAAAAAA
>NW_011253760.1:0-448 GCF_000146605.3 Meleagris gallopavo
CGCTCGCGCGTCGGAGAAAGCAGCAGGCACAAGTCGCCCGTTCTCGGCAAGTGAGAAACACGAGAGCGCTGCTGACGGCTGAAAGCGGCACTCGGGGAGAAGCGCGATTTCTCGACCAGCGTCGGCAAACTCTCCGGAGCGGTTCAGCGCGAGTGCCGCTTTCTACGCATGAGAGCGAAGCAGTGCAATTCCGATGCCGAGAACGTGCGAATTCAGCCTCCTGCACTACCTCCGTAGGGAGGTTTTTTTTCTCCGCAGGCCAGAAAGGATCGCTCCCCACTTTCTGTCACGCTCTCTCTCCCTGGGAGCGAAACAATGTCGCTCCCCGAACTTCCAACAGCCTTATTAGAGAGGGTTTTGCTCTCCACTTCTTTTCCTCCGAGCATGCACAAGTGTAGCCATGGAGAACAACACCAAAAAAGAATTGCCGCTCGAAATGAAGGCAGAG
>NW_011253761.1:0-518 GCF_000146605.3 Meleagris gallopavo
GGGTTCCCCCAGAGCTCTGAATTGCGCTTCATGGTGCCCAGAAGGCTGCCTATCCTCTTTGTTCTGTGTCTTGCTTGTCTCTGGTCTTGCACTGTTTTCACTATTACATTCTCTTGTCCTCCTATTTTTGTGTTCCTTGCCCCATTCTCTTGGCCTAATGACCCCTTGGCTTTGTGTTGCCACATTCATGTCGGCATTCAGTTTTGGCGTTCCCTGCCCTATTGTCTGGGCCGTCATCCTTGGCATTTCCTTCCATGTTCTCTTGGCCCTTGCCTTTGCCTGGGCATTCCCTTGCCCTCCTGTTTTTGTGGAACCCGCACCTGGGGCGGGGTGCAGCCCTGCGAGCACAGCTGGGGGCAGTTTGGCTGTGGAGTGGGGCAGAGCCAGGCTCCACCCCTCCCTGATCCCATTTAAGGTCTGGGAAGAGTAGGGGGCAGCATGTGAACCTGGGGAGTGCTTCCTTTGGAGTATGCCTTGTTCTTTGGTGATGGAGTGAGTGATTTTTTTTCTTTTTTTTT
>NW_011253762.1:0-511 GCF_000146605.3 Meleagris gallopavo
ACCTCAAGCCAGTAAGTCTGAGCTGTGTTCAGTCTTTCCTAAATAATAATGAAGGTGTTTTTATTTTTCCCTTGGCAGAGAGAGTAAGTTATCCCTCTGTTGTGGTTTAACCTGGCAGGTGCCTGAGCATCACACAGTACTTCACTCACTCCACTCCTTTCCAGTGAACTGCAGGAGAGAATTGAAGGGGGGGAAGAAACAACACAAAGTAGAACTCATGGGTTGAGATAAAAATTATTTACTGAGATAGAGGAAAGGAAAAGGATAACAGTTATGATGAATGCAAAAAGCAATTGCTCACCACCCAGCAGTCAATGTGCAGTTAGCCTCCTAGTAGTAGAAGAGATTGACATGAACTTCCACCCCCTTCACAACTCCTTCCCCAATATGTCATATGGTAGGGAATATCCCTTTGGCCAGTTTCAGTCAGCTGTTCTAATTCTGTTCCCTCTCACTTCCTTGGGCTCTCAGCTGAGAATGACTTTGGCTCTGTACAGCACTGCCTAGCAGT
>NW_011253763.1:0-508 GCF_000146605.3 Meleagris gallopavo
TTCTTTCCTTTGAGCTTGCGCATGAGCTCCTTGCTCATCCACACAGGTCTCCTGCCACCTTTTCCCGATTTCTTGCTCACAGGGACACACCGATCCTGAGCTTGGAAGCAGAGCTGTTTAAATGCTGACCAGCTCTCAGAGGCCCCCTTACCTTCTAACACCCGAGCCCACGGGATAGCTCCAAGTAGGTCCCGGAAGAGATCGAAGTTGGCTCTCCTAAAGTCCAGGGTAGCAATTCTACTTATTGCTTTGCTTCTTCCACTCAGGATCTTGAACTCCACCATCTCATGATCACTACAACCCAAACTGCCCCCAACCTTTACTTCCTTAACAAGTCCATCCCTATTGGTGAGAATAAGGCCTCCCCGCGTCGGTTCCTCCACCACCTGCATCAGAAAGTTGTCTTCAACGCACTGCAAGAACCGTCTGGACCGTGCGTGCCTGGCCATGTTGGTCATCCAGCAAATATCTGGATAATTGAAGTCCCCCATAAGCACCAGGGCCTGGG
>NW_011253764.1:0-383 GCF_000146605.3 Meleagris gallopavo
GAGTCAGATATTGCATTTTTTGATTAGTATTAAATACAACTTACTGTTCTGTGACTCTTTGACAGGAGGATGTGACATGCATAGTCTTGCTTTCATACCACACACAGTGTTAGTGTGTAGGAAGATGTAGATCAAACAGCGTGTGAGCTGGAGTTAAAGATAAAGGATACTGCTTGCCTAGATCATGCCATTCTCATCAGTGCAGATGCCTTGTAAAGTTGTTTATCCACAAATGATATTTTTATCCCTGACATGAAAAACAGGATATGCCAAAAAAAAAAAGTACAAATAGTCTGTTTTTTGGTTTGTCTCACAAAAATAACCTTCTAGAAGTTCGGGTTTCCACTGGCTGAAACATAACAGCACTATCCCCCCTCTCCTGC
>NW_011253765.1:0-497 GCF_000146605.3 Meleagris gallopavo
AAATCAATGAGAAAAGCTAAGCTGAGTGCTTCTAGAGATATTGTCTAAATGTTAAGAATGACATTATGAGCTGCAGAAGAGATTTAAAAGAGGATGTGTACTCTTGAAATTGAATTGTCTTTCTATTAGATAGAAAGTGGAGGCATTGGGAAGGATTGTGAACATTTCCGTATAACTTTAGTAGGAGTAGATATAAAATGTAAGTTTTACCTAGGAGAGATCACTTGTGAAGTCATTTCTACTTTGCTCCAGGTACAGAAAATAATGAGAACAAGCTACCTAGAAGGGGAAGAAGTTGTTCCATGTTAGTCTGTGATATTTTCACAGTCCTTTATCAGAGGACTTCTAATGCCTTACAAGTAATTCAAGCTAATTGTACTCCACTGTGAGTCTGTCAAGCACTGTACCCATGGTTCTCCTAGTAGTCCAAAAGACTGCTGAGAATCAAGCTGAATGTTGATGCTCCTTGGTAGCTGGCTGAACCATAACCCCCAAAA
>NW_011253766.1:0-399 GCF_000146605.3 Meleagris gallopavo
CGGCCAAAAATAGGAAGTTCTGCACAAACGTGCAGAAGAACGTCTTCACGGTGAGGGAAACAGGGCACTGGAACTCCTGCCAAGGTAGGCTGTGGAGTCTCCTTGTCTGGAGATGTTTTTTCAGACCTGCCTGGATGCCTACCTGTGCAACCTGGTCTACGGAGCCTGCTTTGGCACAGGGCTTGAATTCAATCATCTCGAGAGGTGCCTTCCAGCCCCTACAATTCTGTGATTCTGCATCAGGGAGAACACTGTGTTGCTGAGGAGGAGAGGACAAATAGAGACACTGCTACGGGAGGTGTAAAAGCAAAGGCTCAAATCTCTTGGTCTGTACTATCAGATATTCTTTTATTTTCTTGCCTACATTAGAAATAAAGGAAATTAATCCAATATTCATTG
>NW_011253767.1:0-470 GCF_000146605.3 Meleagris gallopavo
CATCGGTGTCAATGCCGTTAAGTTGGGTCAACTCAAATCCCCCAAGCTGGAATCCATTGACCCCAAAACAATGGGAGTTGTCCATCTTCAGCCCAATGGGGTCAACGTGAGTGGAATTGTCCATTCCAGATGCCCAGGTCTTGATCTGATACAGCCCAAAACCACGTTCCCCATCAGCCTCAGACCCACTGACCCCAAAACTCTCTGTGATGTTCTGCCACAAAGACGATGGAACAATGGGACAATGCCACCACCCAAAGGACGGCGCTGGCGACCATCGTCCGCCATAACCTCCGGCGCCGGTTGTAGCGGTGTGGGAACACGACCCCAAAGTAGCGCTCCACACTGAGGGCAGCCATAAAGAGAGTGCTGAGGTAGATGCTGGAGTAGAAGCAGAAGTTTGCTATGGGGCAGAGCGCTTTTGGGGAAGGGCCACAACCAATGTTGGCAGCCACCTCAGCCAACTTGAA
>NW_011253768.1:0-371 GCF_000146605.3 Meleagris gallopavo
TGAGCCTGGCTCAGACTCTGAGCAAACTTGATCTAGCTGTGGATGGTCAGCATGGGGGAGTCGGATCACATCGCAAACCTACCTGCATACAAGCAGCGCACCAACATGGGGTGCATGATGTTCATTACCTGCTGGACAGATCTCACACCACTGACTGGAGGAGCCCAGGCAATCCTTCAACTCCATCAGGCTGCAAAATGAAATCAGAAGAGACGCAGAACAGAATTTACAACACAACAAGGATGCACACAATGCCCTTAAAAAACACCGCATGGATGCAATTAGCACATAGCCCTATTAATTACAGCCATCCAGCTTGAGATCCTTCCAGAAAAGCAGAGCTCACAGCTACTGAAATCAAGCAGGAATCA
>NW_011253769.1:0-399 GCF_000146605.3 Meleagris gallopavo
TCACTGCAGCCCACAGCTTGGTGTCCTTAGGGTGCACTCAACCCCACTGTTGATGTCCCTGATGAAGGGGAAAGCCAGATGCTTGTACCAACTCGGCGTACAAGACCCTTGGGAAGCTAGCCCTGTGGAGGACTCGGGGAGTCCTGGTGGAACAAAGAAGCTGGACATAAGCCAGTAGTGTGCACTTGCAGCCCAGAAGGCCAACTGTATCGTGGGCTGCATTCAAAGAGGAGCGACCAGCAGGGAGAGGGAGGTGATTGTCCCCCTCGACTCGGCTCTGGTGCGGCCCCATGTGCAGCACTGCGTCCAGGCCTGGGGCTCCAGCACAGGAATGATGTGGAGCTTTTGGAGCAGGTCCAGAGAAGAGCCACGAGGACGATCAGAGGGCTGGAGCACCTC
>NW_011253770.1:0-521 GCF_000146605.3 Meleagris gallopavo
CAGATTGGAAGAAAAGACAAATTAACCTCCAGAACTTGCTCCCCATATAACTCGCCTGTCTGGCCAGTCCAGAAAGCATATGGGAGGTGGCAATTAACAATCAATTATTGGCACCTAAATGCTAATACAACCCTCCTAGCTGCTGCCAACTTCACAGCTACTTTGCAACCAGCCACACAGACACGGATGATAGTTTTAGATGTAAAGAATATGTTCTTCACAGTTCCTTTGCAGGAAGAAGATTTAATAAAAGTTTGCTTTCACTTGGGAGGGAATACAATGTATCTTTAACAGACTCACACAGGGGTATAAACATTCTCCCACAATTGCTCATGCTGGACTCACTGAACTTTTATAGACAATCTCACTTCCTCAGAATGATATATAGATGATATTCAAACAGAAGGGACTTTCGAAGTGGCCGCAGTAGTATGGCAAACACTAGACAAAGCAGGAATTGAGATTCTACCTGGAAAATGTAAGGGACCAAGTAAAGAAGTAAAAATTTTAGACATTTGGTT
>NW_011253771.1:0-522 GCF_000146605.3 Meleagris gallopavo
GGGAAGTTGGGAAAAAAATGCAATGAAATCAACACAGTATTTATTTTAATAGAAACAGATGGTTTTGGGGGCGATCCCACGGGGACAAAGCAGAGGGAGGACGCGTCACTATGTGGGGCTGTCCTCAAAATTCCCATTTGAGACCTCTGGAGGACTGCAGGGGACCCTGGGGACACCCTGGTCACCCCAAATCCCTCTGGCTCATCTCCAGACGCTTCCAGAAGAAAGGACCCTTTGAACCCACCTCAGGACCTCCTGGACCTGACAAGTCCTCTCTGGGTCATCCCCAGACCCTTCTGAATGAATCCAAGGATACCCTAGACCTACCCGGACGACCCGCCTGGACCCTACAGAATCCTTCTGGGATATCTCCAAACCCTTCTGGATTAAGCTAAGGAACCCCTGGATCAACATGAGGACCCCCTGCACCTTACAAGAGCTCTCTGGGACATTCCCAGACCCTTCTGGATGACTCCAGGACCACACAAGGACTCCCTGGACCCATACTAGACTCTACTTGGG
>NW_011253772.1:0-463 GCF_000146605.3 Meleagris gallopavo
GGGGACGGGACGGGACGGGACGGGACGGGGCGGGGCGGGGACGGGGACGGAACACCTAAAGATCGATAAAACGAAAATTAAAAAGGGGAAAAAATCGATAAGAAATAAAACACGAGGAATGAATGAATGAATGAATGAATGAATGAATGAATGAATGAATGAATGAATGAATGAATGAATAAATAAATAAATGAGCGAGCGAGCGAGCGAGCGAGCCGATAAATAAGCAAGCAAATAAATAAATAAATAAACAACAATAAGTAACAATAAAAACAACATTTAAAAAACAAAGAGACAAATACGCGGGCACGTAAATAAAATAAAAAATAAAAAAATTAGAAATAGAACAAATAACGAAATTATAAACAAACAGACAAACACGTGGACGCATAAACGAAAATAGATAAAGAAATAAATAGAAAATAAATAAAAATAAACGAAAAAAGTTAAAAAAATAAAAAAA
>NW_011253773.1:0-519 GCF_000146605.3 Meleagris gallopavo
GAGGCGGCCGCCGGCGCAGACGCGGAGAAAGGCCGCTTCAAAATGCCCGACGTCAAGATGCCCAGCGTCAAGCTGCCCAAAGTCAAAGCTCCCCACGTGCAGGTCAGCCTGCCAAAGGCCGAGATCTCGCTGCCCAAAGCCCAGGGCGAAATCCCGGAGGGCGAGCTCGCCCTGCAGGGCCCCGATGCCGAAGGCAGCCTGGACGTGGCTGCCGGCAAAGCGGAGGGCGGCGGCATGAAACTACACATGCCAAAAGTCAAGGTGCCCAGCGTGGCCTTCTCCAAGCCGACCGTCAAGGCTCCCAAAGTCGACGTGGACGTCAGCGTGCCCAAAGTGGACGCCAGCCTCCCCCGAGGCAGAGGTCAAGGCCGGCGCCGTCGACATCAGCATCTCGGCCCCCGACATCAAGCCGCCCTCCGTGGAGGGCTCCCTCGACCTCCAGGCGCCCAAGGTAGACCTGAAAGTGCCCTCTGTCCGTAAGGCTCGCTCGACGGAGCCGAGCTGGAAGCCGCGGGCCTC
>NW_011253774.1:0-453 GCF_000146605.3 Meleagris gallopavo
GCACTCTCCGCTTCTCTCCTGCCATGCGCAGGAACCGCACCTCTCAGCAACATGGCGCTGCTGGACAACACGTTCCTGACAATAAGGCGAGTCTCTTTCTTTGTGGCTGATCTGTCTCTCTGTGCTGCAGGACCCGTCTGGTGCAGGCAATCCGGTGCCGCCCCAAGCGCCCGGTGTGCAGTGGAACAGCGTCCTGCATCCTTCCAGCAACCAGTCAGGCTTTGTGCGAGACCCAGGTATGTGAGTTGGGTTTGGACCTCGCGGTACAACTTGTTTGTAAAGCTGGGTGCGTAACTAAGAGTGCCTGGCCTGATGACGTGCATTCTGTGCTGAGACAGCACCTGAAGCTGTGCCAGCGCTGTTTGCTGCAAGCGTTCCGGCGCCTGGCACCACGTTCGACTCTTGCCAGCAGTCCTTCAGCCTCTGAGTGTTCGATGCAGGCCAGCAGTTGGG
>NW_011253775.1:0-317 GCF_000146605.3 Meleagris gallopavo
AAGACAAGATCACAGCCCTGAAAGAAAAAAGAAACCACTTACCCCATTCCAAGGACCAATACTCCCCCACACTCTCAAGTGAAGGAAGCAGCTTCCAGGTCCAAATACCTACCAGCCCTTAAGTACGCTCAGGGTTCCCTGCTAAAAAACAGAGAGAGCAGCTCCACAATGGGAGGAGAAGAAAAAAAAAAAAAAAATCACTCACTCCATCACCAAGAACAAGGCATACTCCAAAGGAAGCACTACCCCAGGTTCAGATGCTGCCCCTACTCTTCCCAGCCCTTACATGGGATCAGGGAGGGGTGGAGCCTGGCTCT
>NW_011253776.1:0-515 GCF_000146605.3 Meleagris gallopavo
AGCGCCCCGAGAAAACAGTGCTACGTCTTTTATGCCCTATTGCCCGACGCTGATCTCTTCCTGCCCTGGTTCCTCCCTGGCTGAGTACTGCAGGTTCACACTCTTTCTTCACTAATCACACAGATACCAAGTAAGCACAAATCTTTGCCGCCCAGACACAAATATCTTCATTGGTTAATTGCCTTCTAACCGTTGCTTTCTTAACAAGTGTTTGATCATAACTCTCTGATGACTGTTTTACAACCATAGCCTCTTAATTGTTTAATTACCCCCTTGTCAATTACCCCCTTTACACTGGTCAATGTTCTGGTCATTTATTTGTCCTTGCATGAAGATCAGCTCGGAAGGAGGATGGGAGGGGAGCATCCTGGAGCCTGCCCATGGCATCCTCACATTCCCACAGAGTGGGACAGCTCTGCTTTGTGTCAAGGCCCTGACTCCTTGCCAGTTTGTAAATCTATTTCACTCTTGCTGGTCAATGAAACAACTTCACAGTATGTTTCCTAGTTCAGAAC
>NW_011253777.1:0-307 GCF_000146605.3 Meleagris gallopavo
AGCTACTTCCCACACCTTTTAGTTATCATGCTCCTTGTGGTCTTTGCTCCATGACCTGCCTGGTCTGCATGCAGCAGATGATTATCAGTGCACCAACACACACAAGGGCTGATTTCATCCCGTGGTAATCTGCTCCTGGAGCTTGTGCTTTTGAAGACAGATGTTTGCAATGCAGTGATGACAACCAGCAAAGGCAACAGTTTACCAAGAATATCTCTATTCTCTGCTGGGTAAGGAAGAGCTTTAATGTTTCACTTCTTCCCAAAGTAAAGTTATTCAAAAAGCTAATGTCAGCACAGCCCCATGA
>NW_011253778.1:0-447 GCF_000146605.3 Meleagris gallopavo
AGGCAAGGGAGCCCTCTGTGTTACAGAAGGGCTGGACTGGATGCAACTTAGTTGTCGTGATGAAAAGGGGCCAAGCGTCGCTGCGCAGGAGTCAGGCAAAAGACCAGCGTGGCAGAAATTGTGACAGGGCTACGGGATCGACCAGCCAACCGGCACAAAGAAGCAGATGGAAGAGTCTACCCAATTAAGATAAGGAGAGAGAACAAATGGGCTACTAACGGTAAAAGAATGTAAGACAAAGGTCAGGCTGGACGGGGCTCTGAGCACGCGATCGAGTTTTAGATGTCCCTGTTGATTGCAATGGAGTTGGACTAGATGACCTCTAAAGCTCCCTTCCAACTCAAATGATTCCATGATTCTATGACTCTCCGATGAATTACAGGCTCCTCCGTCTGACTTCGGTACAAGGGAAGGTCGTGGAGCACGTTGTCTCGAGTGCCATCACAC
>NW_011253779.1:0-421 GCF_000146605.3 Meleagris gallopavo
ACATTGCTGCACATGGGGCCGCACCAGAGCCGAGTCGAGGGGGACAATCACCTCCCTCTCCCTGCTGGTCGCTCCTCTTTGAATGCAGCCCAGGATCTAGTTGGCCTTCTGGGCTGCAAGTGCACACTACTGGCTTATGTCCAGCTCTTTGTCCACCAGGATCCCCGAGTCCTCCGCAGGGCTGCTCCCAAGGGCTTCTACGCCCAGTTTGTACAAGCATCTGGGTTTCCCCTTCATCAGGGACATCGAACAGTGGGTTGAGTGCACCCTAAGGACACCAAGCTGTGGGGTGCAGTGACACAGCAGAGGGACGGGATGCCATCCACAGAGACCTCAACAGGCTGAGCAGTGGGCACAAATCCAAGTGCAGGGTCAGTAGCTGGGATGAGGGAACAGCCACCACCAAAACATGCTAGGGGAT
>NW_011253780.1:0-532 GCF_000146605.3 Meleagris gallopavo
GCAGTATCTTTTATATCCTGCGTTGCTTGCTTAAAAAAAAAGGAATTCTCGTGTGCTGAGTCATGTAATCCTATCCGTTAGGAACTTTGTCTTGTAATAGTAGAAACATAGGAATTGCAGCTCTTCTCAGAAGTTTATCCTGATTTGCTAAGGAAAGATGCATCTATGACATGATTAAAAGCCTTTCCTAAAGCTCCATGTGGGAAGGCTTAACTGTTGCTTAGGAGCTTAGCATCTGCTGTTACATCTGGAGAGTAGCATTGTATTTCATGTGTTTTTGACAAAAAGCTGAAGGATTTTTTTTAAACCAGCTTTCAGTGATGATGTGAACCTTCCAAAAACCAGCTACAAGGCAAAACTACCTTTTGCCAACTCTGTTTTGTCCTTGTGGGACAAACAGATATTTCTATTTATGTAGTGGATTCAGTCAAATATACAACTGTTGTTAATTGTTGTATTTCTAAACTGTTTACAAAAGTAGAAAGCTTACTGCCTCCCAAAGGGAACTGGCCTGCTCTGCAATTATCTCTTT
>NW_011253781.1:0-435 GCF_000146605.3 Meleagris gallopavo
CTCCCAATTCCCCCTAATCTGCTACACTACACTCCGCACTATGACACTTTCTCCCCAAACTAGGACACTTTCTCCCAGAAAGGCCGCTTTTTCCCCCCAAACGTACACCGTTGGCTTCCAAAAAGAACACATTCTCCCCAAGAAATACCACCCTTCTCCAATACAATGACATTACCTCCCAGTAATGCTACCTTGGGCCCAAACATTGGACAGCTTCTCCCACAACTACTACTTTTCCATCCAAAAGAGGACATCTTCTCCCCAAAGAATGCTATTTTTCTCCCAGAAACAAAGCAGCTTTCTCACAAATGGGTGGCATTTTCCAACCAACTATGCTACTCTCTCCCAGAAAGAGCACTTTTCTGACAGTACCTTCCCTTTTCTCTCAAAAATACTGCTAGACACTCCCTCAAGAGGACATTTCCTCCCATCTAC
>NW_011253782.1:0-392 GCF_000146605.3 Meleagris gallopavo
TCCTAGGATACATTCACCATTTTTCCTCCTTGACTTCTGACCACTTTGGGGCTCACTTACCTCTTCCAAAAGCTATCTTCTACTGTGTCAATTTTTTCCTACCCACTGTAACCTTTCTGAATCAAAGCAGAACCAATGCTCTGAACCAATGCTACTGTGTCTCTGAGGGGTCAGCAGTTACCTGCAGAATGTCTTTAAAAATGTGTTTTAAAGGACGGTTTTTGCCCCTTAGTGGCAGCTCCTCCAGCAATGGAGGAATATTTCCCCTGCCAGTTCCCTTCCAGCAAGACCTGCAGACAGCCCTGCTCTTCAGCCAGTGCAGGGGAAGCTTTTCCAGATTGGAAACACCCCCTAACATTACAGTCCCTTCACCTTGGATGCTTCCTTGGGAC
>NW_011253783.1:0-468 GCF_000146605.3 Meleagris gallopavo
ACTCATATATTCCTCTTTCTAGAAATGTGACGTGCCCAACATCATATGCTCATCAAAAACTCCATCCAGCGTTCTCTGAAAGAAGCCAAGACTACCGTAATCATAAAGAGTGCCTTTGTGTCTGCCTTCGGGACATCAGCATTCACAACAGAATTTATGCACACAGAAAATGGACTTGCATATCACGTCCGCACATTTTTGGAAGCTGGACATTTTCCTCCAGAAA
Source organism: Meleagris gallopavo (assembly GCF_000146605.3). Taxonomy (NCBI): domain Eukaryota; kingdom Metazoa; phylum Chordata; class Aves; order Galliformes; family Phasianidae; genus Meleagris; species Meleagris gallopavo. Next base: position 227 of record NW_011253783.1, read on the forward strand.
TTTATGAGCACCCATTTCCAACCACATTATGGATGTCAGTGGAGCAAAGTTGTACATACATTTCTGCCAGGATGCGCAAACTCTCTGATGACTGCATGCCCAACAAAAAGTTCAGCTATAGCTCAGTTCCAGGCAGTTATCCATAAATACATCCCACGATTGTAAGACCCCTCTTACACAAATGAGAATACTGTTACGACACATGGAAAGCAGTCCCAGGGCTAGTTGCTATGGGTGTTGCT
>NW_011253784.1:0-454 GCF_000146605.3 Meleagris gallopavo
CTGGGTCTGTTCAGCCTGGGGAAAAGAAGAATGGAGGAGATCTGATAAACGTGTGTAAATATCTAAAGGGAGGTGGGAGGCAAATGGATGAGGCCAGGCTCTTTTCAGCAGCATACAGTGGTAAGAAAAAAGAGCAGTGGCCTAAAACTTGAACATAGTTCCACACTAACATGCTGTAGTGGAAATGCTAAGTCACAGCCTGAATAAGTAATTGAGCACCTGGTGGGAAAGCAGGGCCAACCCACAGGAGCTCAGGTGCATGCAGTGCATCTGGGTGACTAAAAGGGTGAAGCCAGAATCCACCCCATCCCAGATCTTATTTAAAGGTTGGAAGTAGAGGCAAGGATATCTTGCTGGAGGTTCCTGCATGCTAGAGACCTTCCAAGGGTAAGCATATTCTTTTCTTTGTTTCTTGTTGTTTTTGGTTGTCTGCATTTGAGCTTAGCCTTACTTG
>NW_011253785.1:0-457 GCF_000146605.3 Meleagris gallopavo
CCTTTCAAGGTGAGCCTGGCTCAGACTCTGAGCAACTTGATCTAGCTGTGGATGGTCAGCATGGGGGAGTCGGATCACATCGCAAACCTACCTGCATACAAGCAGCGCACCAACATGGGGTGCATGATGTTCATTACCTGCTGGACACATCTCACACCACTGACTGGAGGAGCCCAGGCAATCCTTCAACTCCATCAGGCTGCAAAATGAAATCAGAAGAGACGCAGAACATAATTTAGAACACAACAAGGATGCACACAATGCCCTTAAAAAAACACCGCATGGATGCAATTAGCACATAGCCCTATTAATGACAGCCATCCAGCTTGAGATCCTCCAGAAAAGCAGAGCTCACAGCTCTGAAAGAAAGCAGGAATCACTCACCCATCTAAGGCTCACCCCACACCCCCAAAGGAAGCAGTCTCCAGATTCACATGCTGCTCTTACACCTAGCACG
>NW_011253786.1:0-460 GCF_000146605.3 Meleagris gallopavo
AAAACATGCTAGGGGATGAAAGGACTGAGCGTAGTCCTGCTCCATAAGGCCTGGGAGTACTGGTGGGTGGGAGCTGGACACAAGCCAGCAATGGGCCCTTCCAGCCCAGAAAGCCAACCGTATCCTGGGCTGCATCCAAAGATGCGCAGTCAGCGGGCCAAGGGAGGAGATCCCCATCCCTCTGCTCTGCGCTGGTCAGGCCTCAGCTGCAGTGCTGCGTCCAGATGTGGAGTACCTCAGTGCAGGGAGACATGGAGCTGTGCGAGTGCATCCAGAGTACAGCCACAAACACGAACCCAAGGATGGAACCCCTCTCCTGTAAGCAAGGAGAGCTGGGCTGTTCAGCCTCCTGGAGAAGTGAAGGCTCCAAGGGAACCTGGTAACAGCCTTTCAATACCTAAAAGAAAGAACAAGGGAAAATGGAGGTGAAATCTAAGGAAATGTCTTGTATAGTGAGAGT
>NW_011253787.1:0-525 GCF_000146605.3 Meleagris gallopavo
CATTTGCAGCCTTTGCTTTAAGGCAAGTGAAAACTGACTTGTTCCCCCAGACAAATAAATTGCCTAACTCCAGTGGGTTGATATATTCTGGGAAACTTCTTGAGCACACCAGAACATGAAATGCTTTGACTTCTGCAAATGACAACACTGATGTAAACAAATAGCTTTTTCCCACTATCTTCTTAGTGTTGATAGTTTCCAAGCAGAATTACTGCTTGTGTGAATTGTCCTCTACATTACTTTTAACAGAGGCTTTTTCCCCCAGAGGAAAGAAGGGAAAAAAAAAAAAAAAAAAAGACAAAGGAACAAAACACCACTTCTGTCTTTCTGTAATGAAAGCCCTGTGAACTGTTCTACCAGAGTCCAGAACGTAGCCTCTTGCTCTGAGGAAGATTTGCAATCATGACTTGCATTTCAATTAATTTTCTAGCTGCCAGTGCCTATTGGAACTGCAACAGAAATGCTGAATGCAGCGATCTGGGAACTTGGAGAAAGTGAAGAGAAGGAAGAGGAGGACTCTTTCCT
>NW_011253789.1:0-433 GCF_000146605.3 Meleagris gallopavo
ACAATGCCCTTAAAAACACCCACCGCATGGATGCAATTAGCACATAGGCCTATTAATGACAGCCATCCAGCTTGAGATCCTCCAGAAAAGCAGAGCTCACAGCTCTGAAAGAAAGCAGGAATCACTCACCCCATTCTAAGGGCTCACCCCACACCCCAAAGGAAGCAGTCTCCAGATTCACATGCTGCTCTTACACCTAGCAGCCCTTCAGTGCACTTGCCATCCCCCAAAAAAGACAAGATCACAGCCCTGAAAGAAAAAAAAAGAAACCACTTACCCATTCCAAGGATCAATACTCCCCCACGCTCTGAAGTGAAGGAAGCAGCTTCCAGGTCCAAAATACCTACCAGCCCTTAAGTACGCTCAGGGTTCCCTGCTAAAAAAAACAGAGAGAGCAAGCTCCACAATGGAGGAAGGAAAAAAAAAAAAAAAA
>NW_011253790.1:0-476 GCF_000146605.3 Meleagris gallopavo
CATGAAGAAAGAATAAAAGGTTGGATGTTCCTTCTGAGTGGATGCAGTGCTGTAGGGGATGTCAGGTCACCATTCCTTTTGGGGTGCAGGAGGGAGCGGTGAGAAGCGACGTATTGGTTTGTGTTTTGGCTGTCAAAGAGGAGTTCTGTTTTTAGGAGCGGAAATACGGGCTATGATGGAAAACAGGAGGGAGAAGGCTCCTACCTGGATAGTGGCAGAGCTTTGGGGACTGTGGCCATTTGCAGTAGAAGTTTTGCTGTTTTGCAAAGTGGGGTTCAGAATGGCAGCTGATGATGAATGGGAGCCCCTCGAAAGACAGGTTTCCACGGTTAGCTGAGGGCATTGAGCTGCTTTAGCATGCAGTCTCTGCTCTTACTCAGCCAACAGCAATTCTCAAGGGGAATTCTGAGAACAGTAGGCTAAGCAGTCATCTCAAGCCATCATCTTCTTCCATTGGGAGGAAGTTCTTCACCCAG
>NW_011253791.1:0-411 GCF_000146605.3 Meleagris gallopavo
CGGGGCCAGAAATGGGGAGCAGGGGGGAAAAGGGGAAAGGGGCAAAAGGGGAGGAGGAAGGGGAAAGGGTCCAAAAAGGCTGGGGGAGGCAAATGGGAATTGGGACAGGGAGGGAGAGGGGAGGAAATGGGGCTGGGGAGGGGATGTGGGAGGGAAAAGGGGAAATGAGGGCGGGGGGTGGAGAAGAAAGGGGGACGGGGGGCATGAAGGGAGAGTAGAGAAGGAAAGGGGGGGGAGAAAAGGGGGGGAGGAAGGGATGGGAGACAAAAAGGGGCTGAGGGAGGAGAAAGGAATTGAAGTGGGCCAAGAAGGGGCCGAGGGAGGGAAAGGAAAAGGGGATGGGAGGCAAAGAGGACGAGGGACAAATACGGGATGGGGGTAGAAAAGGGAATTGGAGTGAGAGGCAAAAAA
>NW_011253792.1:0-458 GCF_000146605.3 Meleagris gallopavo
TGTGCTGGCCCTTTCAAGGTGAGCCTGGCTCAGACTCTGAGCAACTTGATCTAGCTGTGGATGGTCAGCATGGGGAAGTCGGATCACATCGCAAACCTACCTGCATACAAGCAGCGCACCAACATGGGGTGCATGATGTTCATTACCTGCTGGACAGATCTCACACCACTGACTGGAGGAGCCCAGGCAATCCTTCAACTCCATCAGGCTGCAAAATGAAATCAGAAGAGACGCAGAACATCATTTAAAACACAACGAGGATGCACACAATGCCCTTAAAAAACACCCACCGCATGGATGCAATTAGCACATAGCCCTATTAATTACAGCCATCCAGCTTGAGATCCTCCAGAAAAGCAGAGCTCACAGCTCTGAAATCAAGCAGGAATCACTCACCCCATTCTAAGGGCCTCACCCCACACCCCAAAGGAAGCAGTCTCCAGATTCAGATGCTGCTT
>NW_011253793.1:0-489 GCF_000146605.3 Meleagris gallopavo
GCCATGAGCCAGCAGTGTGCCCTCGTGGCCAAAAAGGCCAATGGCATTCTGGGGTGCATTAAGAAGAGCGTGTCCAGCAGGTCGAGGGAGGTGATCCTCCCCCTCTACTCTGCCCTGGTAAGGCCTCATCTGGAGTACTGTGTCCAGTTCTGGGCTCCCCAGTTCAAAAAAGACAGGGATCTCTTGGAAAGAGTCCAGCGGAGGGCCACAAAGATGGTGAAGGGCCTGGAGCATCTCCCCTATGAAGAAAGGCTGAGTGAACTGGGTCTGTTTAGCCTTGAGAAAAGACGACTGAGAGGGGACCTGATCCAGGTTTATAAATACCTGAGGTGTGGCGGCCATAGCGGTGAGGCCAGTCTCTTTTCAGTGGTACGTGGAGACAGGGACGAGGGGGAAAACGGACATCAGCTGCAGCATAGGAAGTTTTGCACGAATGTGCGTAAGAACTTCTTCACGGTGAGGTGACGGAGCACTGGAACAGGCTGCCCA
>NW_011253794.1:0-372 GCF_000146605.3 Meleagris gallopavo
GTATTCGTTGAGTATACATTAGGTTAAATTATAACGTGGGTGCCAAAAATTGTCTCCGTATTAAGCTACCTCATCATCCTGTTTTCCACTACTTTTTGTTCTTTGCAGTAGGGCATCGAAGGTGAGACTGAATTGGAAAGTGAACGTGTGACTACTTTGGAAAATCAACCAACTCCTGGGGAGAAAACTACAGCACAACCTCTGCAGGCTCCTTCTGCATCTGCCTGGGGCACTAGCAGCAGTGCTGAAGATGAGAGTCCCAGAAGGCACTCAGGCAGAAGTTAAAATTCAAACTGTGAAAGTAAGAATGAAGGCTTTAAACAGAAGCTGTTGTCACTAAATTCAGAGAATTATTCTCAAAACCTCCAGGAC
>NW_011253795.1:0-487 GCF_000146605.3 Meleagris gallopavo
CCTGCCAGGCCGATAGCTGGCTGGCCGGAGGGACCCAGCCAAGCAAAGAGCTGGCCAGCTGGGGGGCCCTGCCAGGTCAAAAGCTGACCGTCCTGTGATCCAGATAAGACAAAAGAGACGCTGGATTTCCTTTGGCATCAAGTAAAGCATCGTGAGACACTCTGATGCCCTCTCACAATTCTTTCCTCCCTCCCAGCACAAGAGCTGGCGTAACAGATGCAGTGACACTGCCACAGGCATTCTGGGGATTTTTAAAGCTTTATTGACAGTTTTGCCCCTCTGCGGTTCACTCTCGATCTCCTTGTTTGGCCTGGAGAAGGGAAGGCTTGCGGGGGTGACCTCATTGCAGCCTTCCAGTACATAAAGGGAGCCTGCAAACAGGAGGGGAGCCAATTCTTCAACAGTGTAGCTAACGTCAGGCCAAGGGGAAATGGTTTTGAGTTGAAGATGGGATGTCAGATTGGAGAGTGATGAGATGCTGGAAGCA
>NW_011253796.1:0-539 GCF_000146605.3 Meleagris gallopavo
GGATTGTGGATAGGAAAATCTTCAGTCATCAGTTCATTGTATGACTTCAGTAAAAAAGGAAAACAGGTGGAGAAAAGTGGGGGGAGAAGACTGAGTGTATGAATGAGGAGAGAAATCCAAATTAGTTCCAGTGTTCTGAGACTGTATGAGGTGCTAGCTCCATTTCCTCCACAAAACTGAACACTTTGGGTCTCCTCACAGAAAGTATGCCATTGCTCTGGAGATAGGACAATGCTTGGGAAACATTTGAGAGACTAAATATGTTTTCCATGGCAGAAGGAAAAACAAGATAACAGTGTACAATGTTTAAAAACTGGTGACTTGATAACAGTGTACAGTATTTTAAAAAACTGGTGACTTGAACAGGCTTAGTTGACACCTACAAAATAATTTCTGCTAGAAGGGAAGAAGCATAGCAGATATTTAAAACTGGACTTAGCATGAAAAAATAATGGAAAACTTTTAAAAAATAGTTTTGGAAAGGTTAGAGGAATGTGTCTAGATCACAGGCTAAATCACAGCAATGGCTAATCCAGTTA
>NW_011253797.1:0-446 GCF_000146605.3 Meleagris gallopavo
CATGGAGCAGATCATCCTGGAAGTGACTCTCAAGCACACATTCCAGTGCGTCACCACCCTGTGCGTGAAAAGCTGCCTCCTAATAACCAACCTAAACCTCCCCTGTCTCACTTGAAAACCATTTCCCCTTGTCCTATCGCTATCCACCCTCCTAAACAGCCGTTGCCCCCTCCTGCTTATGCGCTCCCTTCGAGTCTTGGAAGGCTGTCATGAGCTATCTCCAGAGCTTTTCTCTTCTCCCCACAGAAACATCCCAGTTCCCTCAACATTTCTTTCTAAGAGAGGTGCTCCAGCCCTCTGATCATCTTCGTGGCCCCTTCTCCGGACCTGCTCCAAAAGCTCCACATCATTCCCGTGCTGGAGCCCCCAGGCCCTGGACGCAGTGCTGCACATGGGGCCGGCACCCAGAGCCGAGTCGAGGGGGGACAAGTCACCTCCCCTCTCCC
>NW_011253798.1:0-458 GCF_000146605.3 Meleagris gallopavo
ACAGTAACCTCACCGGTGCTTTCAGATCATGCATTTCTAAGCTGCTCTCCTGGCCACGTGCTGCTCCTCGTACCCGAGCTCCTCCAGATCACAGGTTCTCCATTCCATCATCGAAGCAGGGCTGCGGTGCCCAGCAGGAACCTGCTGTGCATTTGAATTCAGGAGGTACTGCTCATTGAGAGTACAGCGCATGACTTCACTATCAAACTTCACACGGCTAAGAAAGGCTGGCACTCCACTCTGACACAGAAGCAAGCTTAGTTACAAATTTGGTGAATGCCCTCCATCTATTCATATGCGCTGCTTCTTCAGTCTGTTCAGTTTTATACTTAACAGCCCAGCTGCACTGAACTGCGTATGAGAATTTACACCTTAGATGTTATTTTAAGAATGTCTGTCTCACCCTGTAAGACATCGTAAGAACAATTAGAAAAGTAGAAACAAGCATGAAGGGCAAT
>NW_011253799.1:0-401 GCF_000146605.3 Meleagris gallopavo
TGGATCGGCCTTACCACAACGCTGAGATGAGAAGCGCAGGCGAGAAGCGCAGGCAGAGAAGCGCAAGCGAAGCAGCGCAGGCAGAGAAGCGCAAGCGAAGCAGCGCAGGCAAAGAAGAGAGCATCAGGTGACCTTGCCGGGAGTTATATCTCCTCGTTGACCGCAAAGCCCCCTGGGGAAACGTAGCTGCTCTTCTCCTCTGGACAGGCACCCGGAACTTGAGCATCAGCAGTCAAACCCCCAGTGCATTGCATGATGTTATGATGTGGAACACCGATAATGAAAAAATCATGAAACCATGACATTCCACCCCTTATTCCACATCACTACATCATGCTTAATATATACAAACAAAATATAAACACACGCACTAGGAATTACTGACTGCACTCCCTCAACAT
>NW_011253800.1:0-493 GCF_000146605.3 Meleagris gallopavo
ACCCTCACCTCCCCCCTTGCCGTAGCCTACGATTCCCTTGCCTGCTCTTCTTACCTGAGCTGCTGTCCCTTCCTTTACCTACCTGAGCTGCTTCTTCCTAAAATCACCTAGCTTACCTGCTGGCCCCTCACTTTCCTACCTGAGCTGCTTCCCCCTAACTTACCTAGCTGAGCTCCTGGCCCCTCGCTATGTACTTTAGCAGATGTTTTCTCACTTATCTTCCTTACTGGTTGGCTCGTGTCACAGTTGCTTTGTGATAATCAGTGAACTGAGCTCCTCCTCCTCACCTTCTGCCATCATTTACTTCCAAAGCCTCCGTGCTTGTCTGTGAGCTGCTGTCCTATGCCAGCATGGCAGAAATTAAGTCAGCAAAAGCTGGCGAGTGTTGTGCTTTAAATGGACCGTGTAAGTTCCTGGTGAAGTTGATGCTGATGACACTCAAATGTGGTGGCACCGCAGGGCAGCGGTGCTTTCACCCTGGAAAGCCACCAGG
>NW_011253801.1:0-400 GCF_000146605.3 Meleagris gallopavo
GCTGAAAAAAAACAATGCCAGTATTCTTCTTACTGATGAGCACAGTTAAGCGTGATTGTCCTGAAGTGGTGGGTACCTACAGTAGTGTTGGAAATATCCAAATAATTTATCAGGACAGTATCTCTGATAAAGCAGGTTTTATTAGCAAATGCAACAGCGGGGGTCCCGCAAGCAGAAGCACACGCAGAAAACAGTGTTATGTCTTTTATGACCTATTATTTGATGTTTATCTCTTTCTCTCCTGGTTCCTCATTGGCTGAGAATTTCAGACTCACAATCTTCCCAATGATCAACTAAACATACGGATAATGGATAAACATAGATTTTTGTCTAGCTAAGCATATATCACTAATTATTTAGCTTCCAACACTTGCTCACTCAATACTCGGTCGTTGTTTGT
>NW_011253802.1:0-464 GCF_000146605.3 Meleagris gallopavo
ATGTCACGTCCCTTTTAAATTAATGATTTTGAGCTCTCATCTTTTGTGGCAACCTTCATTGAGAGGAAAAGAAATTTTCCTGGGTCTGGGGAAGAAAGAGTTGAGAGGTCAATTGCTGCACATACAGTCAGCGCGTGAGTTGTAATCATAAAATCTCAAACTATGAACAGAGATTCTTCAAATTGGTAACCCACAGCTTCTTCTTGTTATCGTTCAACACCTGCTATGCATATGAGACAGTGCAGTGCTCACATTACTCAGACATCTGTGGCATGGTGTGTTTGGAAACGGCACAGAATAGAGGAATAATAAGAGCCTTTGTGAACCTGAGAGAGGAAGGGTGTTTAAAGATGAGGGGATCAATCCCTCTCTCTGTTCATGTACTTTCATTTATCAGTCCATGCAATAAGGAATACAGAACGGCCAATGATAATTCATGCATGAAGATAACCCAAGGTAAGAAG
>NW_011253803.1:0-359 GCF_000146605.3 Meleagris gallopavo
GCTGGACAGATCTCACACCACTGATTGGAGGAGCCCAGGCAATCCTTCAACTCCATCAGGCTGCAAAATGAAATCAGAAGAGACGCAGAACATAATTTAAAACACAACGAGGATGCACACAATGCCCTTAAAAAACACCGCATGGATGCAATTAGCACATAGCCCTATTAATGACAGCCATCCAGCTTGAGATCCTCCAGAAAAGCAGAGCTCACAGCTCTGAAAGAAAGCAGGAATCACTCACCCCATTCTAAGGGCTCACCCCACACCCCAAAGGAAGCAGTCCTCCAGAATTCAGATGCCTGCTCTTACACCTAGCAGCCCTTCAGTGCACTTGCCATCCCCCAAAAAGACAACGA
>NW_011253804.1:0-371 GCF_000146605.3 Meleagris gallopavo
CTGCTTTTCTGACTCCAGCATACAGTGTTTCTAAAACCACCTGTCTCAGGACACTTAACCTCAGAGCCTAAATGTCCTCTAGACTTGAAGCTGAAGTGTGGGCATATCAGAAGCATTGTGTTTTCAGACATACCTTGCAATTTTCTTTTCCCTTTCTGATCACTGGAATACAGTCCTCCATTAAGTTTCTTAACAGCTGTTTCGTAGTCTTCATAGTCTTTGTCTCAAATGTAGGAAACAAGTGGAAGTTCTCAGCGATGCTCCAAATTCCAGAGAAGTCTAAGCCTGTTAAGCCCTTCCGACTCAGAATCCCAACCAGGCATACAAAACTTCTGCATGTGTGTTAAGAGCTTTACTCATCAGCAAGCAAG
>NW_011253805.1:0-498 GCF_000146605.3 Meleagris gallopavo
CTGATGAATGAACATCCAAAGTACCAGACAGAAGATGAAAAACTAGCTTTCTTGCTAAAGCTGAGAAAAACAAAAGCAGGATGGTGGGCAACTCCAAACAACCAAGTAATAGTTCCCCAACCAGTAACGAGGAAAATAGTAGAGGATAATAAACTATATAGCTGGGGATCAGATTATAGACTATCATCAATAGTCTAAGGCTCAAATTTTAAGTGTGTGAATGGGAGAAACTGTGAAAAGCATGGTGAGCAAAGTGTGAAGTATGCCTGAAATATAATCCATACAATACAAAAAGACCACCTCCTGGAGTTACAAGGAGAGGACACAGCCCAGGAAACTATTGGCTAGATAGATTTTTCTGAGCTCCCACGAAAAACTGGCTACAGATACTTACTGGTATTGATTGATACTTTTTACAGGATGACCAGAGGCTGATCACCAATGAAGCAAGGGAAGTAGTAAAGGTTATGCTAAAAAATGTTATATCTACATTTGGGG
>NW_011253806.1:0-540 GCF_000146605.3 Meleagris gallopavo
TCCCGTTCCTGGTGATGGCGGGCTCCACAAAGTAGCAGGGACCCGGCCCGCAGCTCTCGGCCGCAGGCGGTTTGGTCCCTCGAAACGTGTACGCGGGGGCACGGGCTTTGGTGGGGCTGTGGCCCACGAAGCCTAGGAGGAAAAGCAGAAGAGAGCACACCCCTGTGCAGCTGCACCTTTCAAGCTCCTGTGGAACAGGCGCAGTTAGGCGCCCGGCCCCCCGACATTCCCTTCCCGCGTGACTTCTTCCTCCCAGACCAACGGAGGCGAGCCGTGCGGGGCCTCGCAGCGCACAAGAGTCAGACCCCGAGTGCAAACGCCTGCCAGTGCTTTGCAAAGTCACGGGAAAAAGAGAGCGGAGCTTTGGCCACACGCTGCCTGTAGCCAGTAGTTTCCAAAGGCCTTCCCGCACCACGCGCGCAGGCGCTCCGTAGCGAGAGCCCCCGGAGCGCCTCCGTGCAGCTGCCAAGCCGAGTCTGCGGGAGGCTCGACAGGACGGGGAAAGGCTCGGGAGCTGCTCTGCCCCGTGACGTCCCCGAT
>NW_011253807.1:0-441 GCF_000146605.3 Meleagris gallopavo
TGCCCCCCACCCTGCTGCTGCCTTCCCACCGCTCACCTCTTTGGACACAGGGCGCCGGGTGCTGGCTCTCCTCGGGTGGCTTTGGTGGGCAGCACTGGCAGAGTCAAAGGGGGCAGCCTCCGCTGGGCCATGGGGTGCTCGTGGCTCCCTGCAGGAAGGACACGGGGAGGGCTCTGAGCTTCCAACCTCAGCTGTGACTCAGGCAGCTCAGGATGGGAGCACTCTGTGCTGTCACGGTGCTCTCTCTGCAGCAGCAGTCCCGATAGACTTGCTATCAGGACTTGCAGACAGGTCCTGCTGCTAGGAGGCCTTTGGTCCTGCTCAAGGGAGGAGCACTCGGCAAGGGATGCTTGGGGATGGGGTGGAGTGGGAAGTGTCCTCCAAGCTTGCACCTGGGAGGCACAGGTGTTCCTCGGGCAGCCTGGCCTCCGTCCTCTGCTA
>NW_011253808.1:0-308 GCF_000146605.3 Meleagris gallopavo
CCCCAGGCCTGGACGCAGTAGCTGCACATGGGGCCGCACACCAGAGCCGAGTTAGAGGGGGACAATCACCTCCCTCTCCCTGCTGGTCGCTCCTCTTTGAATGCAGCCCAGGATACAGTTGGCCTTCTGGGCTGCAAAGTGCACACGACTGGCTTATGTCCAGCTCTTTGTCCACCAGGATCCCCGAGTCCTCCGCAGGGCTGCTCCCAAGGGCTTCTACGCCCAGTTTGTACAAGCATCTGGGTTTCCCCTTCATCAGGGACATCAACAGTGGGGTTGAGTGCACCCTAAGGACACCAAGCTGTGGG
>NW_011253809.1:0-348 GCF_000146605.3 Meleagris gallopavo
TCTGTGGGGTCGAAAAAGAGTCTGGGGGGAAACTTAGTGGGTTGTGGGGGGAAGGGGTGAACAGAGTCTCTACGAGGCAGGAAGAGCATCTGGGGGTGGAGGGAGGGGTGGGAGGGAAGAGCCAGGGCTTGGTGGGGTTGTGGCTTCTATTGGGCAGAACAGGGTCCGGCTGGGGGGATTGGAGGTCCAAATGAGGTCAAAATGACTCCAGGGGTCAGTGAGCAGCGCACAGGGGGGTACGGGGGACTCTAGGGGTCAGGAAAAGGGGCCAGGAGGTGGGGGGGAGAAGGGGAGGAAACGGGCCCTGGGAGTCGAACGGAGGAGGGGGAATGGGGGCTGGTAGGAGAC
>NW_011253810.1:0-507 GCF_000146605.3 Meleagris gallopavo
CACTTCCTCAGCTGTGTTATAAGGATGTCGTGGCAGACACTATCAAATGCCTTTCTAAAATCAAGGTAGACTACATCTACCGCTCTTCCCCCATCCACCCAGCATGTGACAGCATCGTAGAAGGCCACCAGGTTGGTCGAGCACGACCTCCCCTTGGTGAACCCATGCTGACTACTCCTGATAACCTCCTTTTTCGCTCAGCTGTCTGGAGATGGTATCCAGCACAAGCTGTTCCATCACCTTTCCAGGGACAGAGGTGAGGCTGACAGGCCTATAATTACCCGGCTCTTCCTTCTTGCCCTTTTTGAAGACCGGAGTGACATTGGCTATCCTCCAGTCTTCAGGGACCTCCCCTGTTATCCAACACCTCTCAAAAATGATGGAGAGCGGTTCGGCAATGACCTCCGCCAGCTCCCTCAGCACACCCTGGATGCACCCCATCCAGGTCCCCATGGACTTGTGGACCTCAGTACTGCCTAGGCGCTCACGCACGTCCTCTTCCTGACT
>NW_011253811.1:0-452 GCF_000146605.3 Meleagris gallopavo
GAAAATGGGGGCAGGGAACTGAGAGAGCTTCACTGCCGTGCTTTCATCAAGCTTCACCTGCGTGCAAAACATCAGAACGACAGTGACGGTTTTCTTCTTGTCAAGTTTGGGTTTGCGCATTCTCAGCAACTGGATGCCATATTCTAACCTAAGCCCAGAAGTCTGCTGTCCCCTCGATAGTAGAAGCGTAGCTCAAAGGTGTTGGAGAAGGCCTGCATTTGATCAAGGTGTCTGATCAAGATCAAGCTCATGCAGGAAGACACTCACCTGCTCCATCTGCGATGGCGGATCCGGGATTCGGAGCGGAAGAGGACGTCCGTGTGGTTGATGATGAACTCCACCACAGCCGACTGCGTCTGCAGTTCCATGCAGGCAGCTCTTCCGCTGGCGCAGGCAGACTCGTTCTGCTGTGATCTGTAGAAAAGGCAGGTTTTAGAAGTCATTTCTCCAAG
>NW_011253812.1:0-377 GCF_000146605.3 Meleagris gallopavo
TCTCTAGTTTTCCTTTTGCTGTTAACATACTTGAAGAAGCCTTTTTTATTATCCTTTATCACTTTAGCCAGATTCAATTCCAGACGGGATTTAGCCTTCCTCGTTGCATCCCTGCAGGCCCTGACTACATTCCTATATTCTTCCCAAGTGGTCAGACCCTTTTTCCACATTTCATGGACCTTCTTCTTTCCTTCGAGCTTGCGCATGAGCTCCTTGCTCATCCACACAGGTCTCCTGCCACCTTTTCCCGATTTCTTGCTCACAGGGACGCACCGATCCTGAGCTTGGAAGAAGAGCTGTTTAAATGCTGATCAGCTCTCAGAGGCACCCTTACCTTCCATAGCCCACCTCATACCCCCCACGTAGACTCCCCCATA
>NW_011253813.1:0-385 GCF_000146605.3 Meleagris gallopavo
TTGGTGAAATTTTTTAAATTGTGTGATTGTTTATGTACATATAAAACTGTAGCTTGTGCTTTACCATGATTTTAGTATAGCTTCTGTGTATATATTCCCACTATAAAAAAAATTCAAAGCAAGATGGTGGCCTAGAATGAATCTATGTTTATAAAATATTTTTCAGTTTTATGTTTGGGTCCAATCATTTCACATTTATGCATGACTCTGAAGTGCTTGTGATTTGGGATTATAAGCAGTGTATTGTGAATAGAAATGTAGCTCAGAAAAACAGATATAGCCATCAAGCCTAGTTAATATTAATGAGCTATACATACAGGTGGCTAGACTGTTTTCCTATTGTTTGGAAAAGAATGCCTTATCCAGAATGGCTATAATTGTTTTG
>NW_011253814.1:0-393 GCF_000146605.3 Meleagris gallopavo
AGGTGTCAGCAACAGCAGGAGCACGTGGAGCACTGCCTCCAACCAGAGCAGCGCCAGGATGGCAGCTCGGTGGGCCGAAGCTGCACAGTTTCCACTCCGGACCAGTAGAAGTGCAGCAGCTCGTGGAATGCCGCTGGTACAAATCGGGCCGTGCGCTCCTTGTCAATCTCTAATTATGACTGTTTTTAATTGACTACGACCAAAGTTGGAGCGCCGAGTTGGGCGGCACTCGGAACGCTGCCCTGTGACGCCGCGCACTGCAGCCGCTGCCTCCTCTTCCTCTCAGTCCTTCAGCTGCAGCTTCTGCATCATCTCCACAGGCTGTTCATTGCGGAGCGCTGGAAGGAAACAAGGCAAGTTTGATTTCCTCAAACACACAGCTGGGTGTTTTTC
>NW_011253815.1:0-509 GCF_000146605.3 Meleagris gallopavo
CCCGCCAGCGTTTACCCATTCCAGAGCCCGGCACAATAGGGTTCCCCCAGAGCTCTGAATTGCGCTTCATGGTGCCCAGAAGGCTGCCTATCCTCTTTGTTCTGTGTCTTGCTTGTCTCTGGTCTTGCACTGTTTTCACTATTACGTTCTCTTGTCCTCCTATTTTTGTGTTCCTTGCCCCATTCTGTTAGCCTAATGACCCCTTGGCTTTGTGTTGCCACATTCATGTCGGCATTCAGTTTTGGCGTTCCCTGCCGTATTGTCTGGGCCGTCATCCTTGGCATTTCCTTCCATGTTCTCTTGGCCCTTGCCTTTGCCTGGGCATTCCCTTGCCCTCCTGTTTTTGTGGAACCCGCACCTGGGGCGGGGTGCAGCCCTGCGAGCACAGCTGGGGGCAGTTTGGCTGTGGAGTGGGGCAGAGCCAGGCTCCACCCCTCCCTGATCCCATTTAAGGGCTGGAGAGTAGGGCAGCATGTGAACCTGGGGAGTGCTTCCTTTGGAGTATGCCT
>NW_011253816.1:0-539 GCF_000146605.3 Meleagris gallopavo
AGAAAGTGTCATAGTGCGGAGTGTAGTGTAGCAGATTAGGGGGAATTGGGAGGTATTCCTAAGAGAACTGTCATTTCTGAGTGAAAAGGTCTTATGTGGGGGGGAAAAGGTGAGGAATGTGTGAGAAAGCTGGTGTTTCTGGGAGTAAATGCCATCTTTTGGGGGCTAGAAATGGTCTTTCTGGTGGGATGTGCCACATCTTTGTGAGGCAATCGGTGTTTGTGAGGGCCAATGGCATATATTCTGGATCAAAATGGTCTTTCCGCAGTAAAATGCCAAAAAGTCTGGGAGTAAGTGTCATGATGAGGAATGTAATGGAGTGTAACTGGGAGGAACTGGGGAGGAAATTTCTCGGAGTCGTGGTCTTTGTGGGTGCATACGTCCCATTTAGGGAAGGAAAGGAGTATTTCTTAGCAGAACTGCCATAGCATTTAGGGAAAATGTCCTATCCTTGGAGACAAAGTGGTATTTGTGGGAGAAGATGTCCTATTCTTGGTTGCAAGTGTCCTATTTGGTCTTGTCATCTAGTCTTTTTTGGG
>NW_011253817.1:0-324 GCF_000146605.3 Meleagris gallopavo
ATACGCGGGCACGTAAATAAATAAAAAAATAAAAAAATTGAAATGAACAAATAACGAAATTATAAACAAACAGACAAACACGTGGACGCATAAACGAAAATGATAAAGAAATAAATGAAAATAAATAAAATAACGAAAAAGTTAAAAAATAAAAAATAAAAAACGATTAAAATGCAGGAAGAAATAAAGAAATAATAAGAATTTTTAGAAAATACAAACGAATAAATAAATAAATAGACAAATACGTGGACGCGTATTTATTAAAAATAATAAAGAAATGAAATAAAAATAAAAAAATAAATAAAAAAAAATAAAATAAAAATA
>NW_011253818.1:0-399 GCF_000146605.3 Meleagris gallopavo
AGTTTTCTCCCAAAACTCTCCCTCGGTGGGCAGAAGATGCCCAGTCCTTACTTCAAATGCTCTGTCAGCAAGTGGATGCTTCAAAGGTAAACAACTTTGTCACTGTGCTCAGTGAAGAACAGTTGTTCTTTTAGTTACAGTAGGTACTTGGTGATCCGAGCGCTGGACAGACATTCTGACTGGACTAAAGCACAACTCAGTGAAAACATCTGCTCTGAACATCTCTTAATTGAGTGCAAGAGTAAAACCTGTTGCCTATAAACTCTGACTGGGGACTCAGAGATGCAGAGGGAACCTTTCTAAGGACTGTGTGAACAGAGTCCTGCTTTCATCAGCTTGGCTGTCGTGCTCTTGGTTCTGGGTCTTTTTCTGGCTTTGGAGAACACTCTCAGTAGTTTT
>NW_011253819.1:0-422 GCF_000146605.3 Meleagris gallopavo
CCCCTCCTCGGGAGGCGTTCTGACCAGTGAGCAGACAGAAGGCAAAGCGAGCGCGGACTTACTGGCTTCACAGAGGAGAGCAAGGCCCAAGCAGGGAATAGAGCAGCTGGGAAACGAGGCGCCTATTTATACTGAGCCTGATGGCCCCCGAGGGAGCTGAAGTGGCAAAAACACAAGGCGCCTTCAGAAAGGGTAATTTTGGCTTCCCAAGCTCTGCTGGTAGATGAAAGCATTCCTCCTTCACCTGAAATGCTTAGCTCCCTGGTCATGGTGCGTAAGGCTGAAGCAATCTGGTTGATAGCAATTCTGTTGCTTCCTCAGGCCGACGCTCGTGAGAGGTCTCGTTGCCATTGCTGGTGAAGCTTGCAGAAGATCGGGCCGTGCGCAGGTGCTGTACATGTCCTCCCCTTCCCGAAGATCAT
>NW_011253820.1:0-439 GCF_000146605.3 Meleagris gallopavo
AAATTTGGACACTTCAGCACCAGGAAAACACAGACAATCTCAGGGATGTTCAATCTTCTCTAATGGCTGAGCCAAATATAGAAAGGCATGTGAGTCAAATAAAAAAAGGCACTGTGAAGGTTTTCCAGCCTTCTCTAAGTAATTCATGCCAGAATCAACGCATAACATTTTGCTGTTATACCTCAGCAACTTTTTACAGTAGGTTTCTTTTTTAAATGTGCTTTCAATTTTTCCAGTTTCCTGCTCTTAGAATCTTGTCCAGTGAATCCCTTCTTTGGATTTTATGGACTTTTGATCATATTCCTTAGAAGACAATGCTTTCAGAATGTCACAGACATCTAGAACGCTGAAGAACTATCACTGTAGACAAGGTGTCTGACACAGACCAGTGTTCCGAATTAAGGAGAGGCATCTGCCTTCTACTTTTAAAACCAAACTT
>NW_011253821.1:0-318 GCF_000146605.3 Meleagris gallopavo
CATGATATTGCACTGTATGTCTTTGCTTTTTCTTTCTATTCCTTCTCGTAGTTTTGCTTTGATTTTTCTTAGTCTTTTTTTTCTCCTGTTTTTCTTTCATTTTTTTTTTTTTAGTTATTATTTATTTTCTGTTTTGTATTTTGTTGCCTTGCGTGTCATAGGTTTGGTTTGCTTTTTTTCCCTTAGTTTTCCTGACTGCTTTCCAATGTTTTCTCGACTTTTCTCGATTTCTTCTTTGCAGTTTCTTTCTTTCCGTTATTTTTTTTCCTACGAATATTCCTACGGATTTCTCTGAATTGGCAGCTCTTACTCATAACA
>NW_011253822.1:0-449 GCF_000146605.3 Meleagris gallopavo
GTTCACATGCTGCCCCTACTCTTCCCAGCCCTTCAATGGGATCAGGGAGGGGTGGAGCCTAGGCTCTGCCCCACTCCACAGCCAAACTGCCCCCAGCTGTGCTCGCAGGGCTGCACCCCGCCCCAGGTGCGGGTTCCAGAAAAACAGGAGGGCAAGGGAATGCCCAGGCAAAGGCAAGGGCCAAGAGAACATGGAAGGAAATGCCAAGGATGACGGCCCAGACAATACGGCAGGGAACGCCAAAACTGAATGCCGACATGAATGTGGCAACACAAAGCCAAGGGGTCATTAGGCCAAGAGAATGGGGCAAGGAACACAAAAATCGGAGGACAAGAGAATGTAATAGTGAAAACAGTGCAAGACCAGAGACAAGCAAGACACAGAACAAAGAGGATAGGCAGCCTTCTGGGCACCATGAAGCGCAATTCAGAGCTCTGGGGGAACCCTAT
>NW_011253823.1:0-439 GCF_000146605.3 Meleagris gallopavo
ACACTCTTTAAAGTATCTCAGATGTTACACTGTAGTAACCAAGCCTAACAGATTTCTGCATTTAACAATTTCACCAGGAACCATAAATAGTGTTAGAGAATAACATTTCTTATCCATTCATTGTTTCTAGTTTCTGTACAGTAGATACAGGGGCAACTGATTAAAATGAGTATAACATCACTAATGCTGCCTTGGCTTTCACAACTGTCCTGTCCTGTACTCTCTTTCTGTACTCTCTTTTCATTGCTATATAACTGATAATTAATTGTGTTTCAGAAACACAGAAATTTTTTTTTCTTATAAAAATGGCTTGATACATGTGGTTTCAGTGATATATTGTCTGTCAAGACTTTTTTTTTCTTAGTCTAACTGGAAGGAATAAATTCTTTACTGTGAGACATCTCAGGACTCAACAGTCACATTATTCCAAACTGAAAAA
>NW_011253824.1:0-446 GCF_000146605.3 Meleagris gallopavo
GCCTCCTGTATAAGCAAGATTGCAGCTGCTACAGTTTATAAACAAGTGTTTTTTTAACTTGAGGACTCTGAAGGACTTCCACATTCCAGTGTCCACACCAGGTTTTCCATTTCTCCTTTTAAGACTTCATGCGGCTATTTATCAAGTTAAAATACTCTATCAAAGGCTCTAGGGTCTATAGTTCGGAAGAACATTTCATCTTACCGGTGCTGCTTCTGGCATCAGCTAGATAGTTATTGTTGCTGGTTTGGCTCATCTCAGTCGTCTAGGTATCTCTGATGCTTTGATTCGTATTACGGCATTTTTCCAAGTCCTCTGGTACTGTCTGATCAGTAGGGAATGATCTCTGTAATGTAAGAACTTGAGTCTCCACAGTTTTATTTTCTGAAGCATTGCAGTATGAATTGTCCTTTACCAAACATGATTTGGGCCTGAAGTTGTTTATG
>NW_011253825.1:0-390 GCF_000146605.3 Meleagris gallopavo
CCACTTTTTCTAGGTTCTCCTTCCCGCTGATCCTCTCCAGGAAGTCATAGTAGAACTTGATGTGCACTCCTGTTCCCTCGATGAGGAGCACTCCTATGTCCTTCAGGACAAAGGCGATGTCCTCCCCCTTCCTGAGGCAGTGGGAGACGAGGGACGTTGTGCCAAATATGCAGGCCTTCCCAGTCTGCCGGCTCACAGATGCGGCCGCGGCCACCTCAGCGTATTTGAGGGCCTCCAGCTTCTTGTGGCCTGGAAAACCACACGGCAGAGTTTGTCGTGCTGGAGCGGCTCTTCCATGGCTGCTTCCCAAGTGCTGCTCATTGCAGTCGCCACCCAGGACAGCCCCGTATTCGGACGGGCTCCATGGAGGGAGGGTGAGGTTTGCTTTTG
>NW_011253826.1:0-401 GCF_000146605.3 Meleagris gallopavo
AAGAGAGCATCAGGTGACCTGGCCGGGAGTTAGATTTCCTCGCTGACCGCAAAGCCCCCTGGGGAAACGTAGCTCTTCTTCTCCTCTGGACTAGGCACCTGGAACTTGAGCATCAGCAGTCAAACCCCCAGTGCATTGCATGATGTTATGATGTGGAATACTGATAATGAAAAATCATGAAACCATGACAGGGTGCAGCCCAGGATACGGTTGGCTTTCTGGGCTGGAAGGGCCCATTGCTGGCTTGTGTCCAGCTCCCACCCACCAGTACTCCCAGGCCTTATGGAGCAGGACTACGCTCAGTCCTTTCATCCCCCTAGCCATGTTTGGTGGTGGGTGTTCCCTCATCCCAGCTACTGACCCTGCGCTTGGATTTGTGGCCACTGCTCAGCCTGTTGAGG
>NW_011253827.1:0-323 GCF_000146605.3 Meleagris gallopavo
TCTCAAGTGAAGGAAGCAGCTTCCAGGTCCAAATACCTACCAGCCCTTAAGTACGCTCAGGGTTCCCTGCTAAAAAAACAGAGAGAGCAGCTCCACAATGGAGGAAGAAAAAAAAAAAAAAAATAAATCACTCACTCCATCACCAAAGAACAAGGCATACTCCAAAGGAAGCACTCCCCAGGTTCACATGCTGCCCCTACTCTTCCCAGCCCTTAAGTGGGATCAGGGAGGGGTGAGCCTGGCTCTGCCCCACTCCACAGCCAAACTGCCCCCCAAGCTGTGCTCGCAGGGCTGCACCCCGCCCCAGGTGTTGCCACAAAAAC
>NW_011253828.1:0-445 GCF_000146605.3 Meleagris gallopavo
TCAGTCCTGGATGCCTTGGCAGTGATGCAGAGTTCTCAGTACGGAGGATGCTGAAGACCTGGAGAGGTGTCACGGGAGCGAACAAGCTGCAATGCAGGTAAGAACTGCTCAAAACCCACGTGGGTATGGAATGGGACTTTTTGCTCTCAGCTGCTGCAGCCTGTCCTTGTGCCCCCACACAGTCATCCCCTTCGTGCCCTGCTCATGCGTGTCCTTTTTTGCAGCAGCATACAGAGAGAGATGGGACGCTGTCTGGGCACTCAGGCTGCAGTCAAGAGTCCAAGAGGTGTTGCCTGAGGTGGTAGAGGCAGTGCTGGCAACAAGGGAGCCAGGTCCAAGCCTGCCAGGCTGCCTTACTTTCAGGGGCCTTTGTGTCAATGTCCTAGCATGCACATTTCCTAGGAGTGCATGATGGAGCCCATCCTGGGAACGAGATGCCATGGAC
>NW_011253829.1:0-344 GCF_000146605.3 Meleagris gallopavo
GCTACGAGGATAGCAGCTCCTGTGAGTGTAAGTTCTGTTATGTCAGATTCGGTGATTGGTTCCCAGTTCCAGATTCTTTGATTCTGTGATGATTCTGGGCTTCAAATGTGTGGTGGTGACTCTGATTCCTCACTAAGAGTACAGACCCCCAGACTTGTAGCTACGCAATACGATGCATTTCCACATCCACCCCTGTGCACAGTGTGTGGCATAGTTCTGAGTGCCTGACAAACCCAAGCAAAATCAATTTCTGTAGCTTATTTAAAATATATATATATATATATATATATTTGTCTTTTATTTTCTGTCCTCCCCCGTTCCTATTTTATTTACGTTCTCCCTTG
>NW_011253830.1:0-510 GCF_000146605.3 Meleagris gallopavo
ATTCCTCACCTTTTCCCCCCCACATAAGACCTTTTCTCCCAGAAATGACAGTTCTCTTAGGAATACCTCCCAATTCCCCCTAATCTACTACACCACACCCCGCAGTATGTCAGTTTCTCCCCAAACTAGGACACTTTCTCCCAAAACAGCCACTTCTTCCCCCCAAAGTACACCGTTGGCTTCCAAAAAGAACGCATTCTCTCCCAGAAATACCTCCCTTCTCCAATACAATGACATTACCTCCCAGTAATGCTACCTTGGGCCCAAACATTGGACAGCTTCTCCCACAAGTACTACTTTTTCCATCCAAAACAGGACATCTTCTCCCCAGAGAATGCTATTTTCTCCCGGAAACAAAGCAGCTTTCTCACAAATGGGTGGCATTTTCCAACCAACTATGCTACTCTCTCCCAGAAAGAGCACTTTTCTGACAAGTACCTTCCCTTTCTCTCAAAATACTGCTAGACACTCCTCAACAGGACATTTTCTCCCATCTACACCCCCGTTTTT
>NW_011253831.1:0-311 GCF_000146605.3 Meleagris gallopavo
GCCATTACAAAGGTAGCTGAAAAGCTGGACAGAATGGAAAACAAACAAGAAGATATAATAGACAAACTATCAACCGTGCCTGAAGCTGATAAATCCATGGAGGTAACGGATACATCAAATGGGGACCAGAATCCCCAAAACAGCCTATTGGAGGGGCTGATCAACTTGATTTCCTCCCAGCCGGTGGCATCTAATGTCTCAGCTATCAAAAGAAGACGTTCTCCTGCTCGAGCAAGTGACAACAGTAAGACCACATCACGTTTTGCCTTGTGGCATTACCTACGTGACCATGGAGAAGATATGAAGGGAGT
>NW_011253832.1:0-454 GCF_000146605.3 Meleagris gallopavo
GACGAGATGAGTCCCAGAGTTCCGAGGGAATTCACCGCTGCAGTCACCGAGCCACTCTCCATGGTATTTCACAAGTCGAGGCAGTCAGGTCAAGTCCCTGCTGAGGAGAAAAAAAGGTGACGGCACACCTCTTAGGAAGGATACAAAGTGTGACGCGGGGGAACTACCAGCATGTCAGTCTCACCTCTGTGCTGGTCACGGATCATGGAGTAGATCATCCTGGAAGTGACTCTCAAGCACACATTCCAGTGCGTCACCTCCCTGTGTGTGAAAAGCTTCCTCCTAATAACCAACCTAAACCTCCCCTGTCTCACTTCAAAACCATTTCCCCTTGTCCTATCGCTATCCACCCTCCTAAACAGCCGTTGCCCCCTCCTGCTTATGCGCTCCCTTTGAGTCTTGGAAGGCTGTCATGAGCTATCTCCAGAGCTTTCTCTTCTCCCACAGAAACAAT
>NW_011253833.1:0-353 GCF_000146605.3 Meleagris gallopavo
GTGGGGGAGAAGAGGAGAAGTGGGATGGACGTCTGTGCAGTCGAAAAAAGAGTCTGGGGGGAAACTTAGTAGGTTGTGGGGGGAAAGGGGTGAACAGAGTCTCTCGAGGCAGGAAGAGCATCTGGGGGTGGAGGGAGGGGTGGGAGGGAAGAGCCAGGGCTTGTGGGTTGTGGCTTCCATTGGGCAGAACAGGGGTCCGGCTGGGGGGATTGGAGGTCCAAATGAGGTCAAAATGACTCCAGGGGTCAGTGAGCAGCGCACAGGGGGGTAACAGGGGGACTCTAGGGATCAGGAAAAGGGGCCAGGAGGTGGGGGGGAGAAGGGGAGGACACGGGACCCTGGGAGTCAACGAG
>NW_011253834.1:0-399 GCF_000146605.3 Meleagris gallopavo
CCTATTTCTTCTTCCATTAGTTTTGGGCTTGTTATGATACATCCTTCCTGAGACAAGTGCTCACAAAAGAGTTCTGGGAGTGTCTGTTTCTCCATTTTCTCTCCGTTTCTAGAACCCAGAACAGCTGTGTTCTCAGATCAGGACATTTGGACTCCATTTTCTCTTCCATCTGACTACTATGCACTGAAAAATCAAGAGTGAATCAAGAGGAAATCAGCTTCTCCATGCTCGTGCATGATACAAGATTTGAGCTATCCTTCTCAAGACACTCACAGATGTCACTTACAGTCAGGATTCTGATGCAGACCTGCTAGAAACAGCCAAAAGCAAAGGTGCATTAAAATGCCTGACTTATCAATGCCTCTAACTGAACGCATTCCTGTATCTAAAATATGCACA
>NW_011253835.1:0-445 GCF_000146605.3 Meleagris gallopavo
GGGGAGACATGGAGCTGTGCGAGTGCATCCAGAGTACAGCCACAAACACGAAGCCAAGGATGGAACCCCTCTCCTGTAAGCAAGGAGAGCTGGGCTGTTCAGCCTCCTGGAGAAGTGAAGGCTCCAAGGGAACCTGGTAACAGCCTTTCAATACCTCAAGGAAAGAACAAGGGAAAATGGAGGTGAAATCTAAGGAAAATGTCTTGTACAGTGAGGGTGCTGAGGCAGTGGCACAGGTTGCCAGAGACATGGTGGACGTGCTGGCCCTTTCAAGGTGAGCCTGGCTCAGACTCTGAGCAACTTGATCTAGCTGTGGATGGTCAGGCAGTGGGGGGAGTCGGATCACATCGCAAACCTCCTGCATACAAGCAGCGCACCAACATGGGGTGCATGATGTTCATTACCTGCTGGACACATCTCACACCACTGACTGGAGGAGCCCAGG
>NW_011253836.1:0-322 GCF_000146605.3 Meleagris gallopavo
GTGCATCGCCCTTACCTGCTGGGCAGACAATGACCAGTCAGCAAAGTGAGGTTCCGGGGCATGCCGGGAAATGCAGATTCCACTTCCTTGCTGTTTCCACCGAGACCAACACATCTCTCCGGGCAGTTGTTACGGCACTTGGGAGCACCGCAGCTCTGCTGCCACCTGTTGGACACAATACAGTCATGAAGGCACTGCCCTGCATCCGTGCCTCTTGCACAAACCTGTGCTCCTTGCTCGGAAGCACATGGCTGCACTCTGTGCACGATGTTGCTTACCACCAGAGAAGGCTCAGCTTACCCAACACCCATTTTTTGCTTCC
>NW_011253837.1:0-405 GCF_000146605.3 Meleagris gallopavo
AGAGACAGGCTCTGGGCTCAGGAGGGCTTGGGATACTGGTCCAGGAAAAGTGCACAGCTCACAACTGTTGCTCAGCATCCTCAGAGGACCACTACTCGCCATCAAGATGCTGTGAAGCCCAGTGCACCAGGCAGTGGTGAGACAGGGAGGTCACAGCGAGTCCCCCAAAAGCTGGGCAACATCTGGAGGTGGCACACGGACAGTCCAGGAAGGGTGGTGCAGTGGAATTGCCAGGTCACAGCCTGAACCAGTACGTGAGCACAGGAGTGCTGGAGCGGGGGGAGCCTTCCTCTCTCTCCATCTCAGCACCTGTATCTCAAATGCAGGCTCTGTCATCACCTTCCTTGCTTTACAGGTGGAAGGACAGAGGACATCTGTAACATCAGAATGATCAGTGCAGTGGAA
>NW_011253838.1:0-489 GCF_000146605.3 Meleagris gallopavo
TTTCACCTACAATTTACAGGGCAAACAGCCTTCCAGAGCAGAAAGCAGAGCTCACTATGCTCTACCAGCACATTCTCTACTAACACCCGTGTCTTTTGAGGTGGTCGCTGGTCCCCCGCCAGGCTGGATCTTCATCTCACCCAACACAGTTCTCCTGCCAAAATTTAGCTGTAACTTGAGGGGAATCATAGAATGGGTAGGCCAGTTTCCCTCCACTGACTGCAGAACGGTTGAAGCTTTGATGCATGTAGATAAATGTTTCTTCTGAGCTGGACAAACCCAAAGACAAAATGCTCATCATTCCACAAGGCATGATGCCAGCCTGCATTTCATCTCTGGCTCGACTCATCACTGCTGAGTGAACTTCAGGGCCTTACTTCACTTCTTCCCAAAGTCTTGGAATTCTTCACCTTCAGTGGGATTTCCCTATGGCTGTCTAGTAAAAGTATTGGAACACTCAAACACTCAGGTGAAATAAAACAATGAAAC
>NW_011253839.1:0-347 GCF_000146605.3 Meleagris gallopavo
CTGAAGGGCTGCTAGGTGTAAGAGCAGCATGTGAATCTGGAGACTGCTTCCTTTGGGGTGTGGGGTGAGCCCTTAGAATGGGGTGAGTGATTCCTGCTTTCTTTCAGAGCTGTGAGCTCTGCTTTTCTGGAGGATCTCAAGCTGGATGGCTGTAATTCATGTGCTAATTGCATCCATGCGGTGTTTTTTAAGGCGATTGTGTGCATCCTTGTTGTGTTTAAATTACGTTCTGCGTCTCTTCTGATTTCTATTTTGTCAGCCTGATGGAGGTTGTAAGGAATTGCCTGGGCGTCCTCCAGTCAGTGGTGTGAGATGTGTCCAGCAGGTAATGAACATCATGCACCCCA
>NW_011253840.1:0-324 GCF_000146605.3 Meleagris gallopavo
GAACCATACAAGGTGAGGAAGAGTTTTAAAGTGTAGGTATTAACGCTGGGACACGGTATCTGAATACTGTCAGAAGGCCACACTACAGTGGAATATTCTCATTTTTACCACTACTCATAACAGCATCATTTTATCTTAATTCTTTCAAGATTGTTGCTAAGCTAGTAATTGCAATCAAGCTATTTTACAAGTCCAATTTTACAGGGAGACCAAATTATTTATATTATTTTCAGTTCTAAGTGGATCATTTGTGTTTTCTCCGAGTAAAATGATGTGGAGAAAATATCTCTAAAAAATGTCAACTGTTTGTCTAAGTAGAGCGAT
>NW_011253841.1:0-419 GCF_000146605.3 Meleagris gallopavo
AAATGTTCCTATATCAACATAAACCAGAAACAGTGGGTGAAAGCTTGTATTCCTGTAGCACAGCAGTAAGGCTAACAGCTGCTGAGAAATAGTACATTTTTGCCTAATTTCTTAAGAAAATTTTCTCCTTTCCAATGTGACTACTCATCTCCAATATCGAAACAGGTACACTGAGCATAAAGCCCAAGAGAGCAAAACTCGTGATTTCAATTATTGTATTACATGACAATACAGTATTATCTGCAATCTAATGAATTTCACACCACTCTTTAAGCTGTTCTCCATGAGGCCAGAAGAGAAAAAAAAACTGTGGATTTGAAAGTTTCTTCGATTCTTTTCCAGGTCAATCCAAAAACAATAGTGTATTTCCAGAAATCTACTCGACATGCCTTATTCAAATGAATTCAAATTACTATCAT
>NW_011253842.1:0-364 GCF_000146605.3 Meleagris gallopavo
TGCATTCTTCTGCACTGCCAACTGCTGTCAAGCTGGAGAGCAATTGCACCAGTGCAGCTCTCAAGGCATTGAGGGTTGTACGAACTGAACATGGAGGTAGGAGAGTCACTGTGTTACACAGCAGCAGGCTCTCTGCCAAAGGGGATGGAAGAGCTCCAATTATCTGCAGACATAAGTTAGCAAGACAGATCCTGAACAGATCTACACACTGCATACACTGCTCTGCTGTTGCTCAGGGACCAGGCTACAATACTGGGCAGGACCTGTTTGATCAGAAGATTCCAAAGCCAAATAAAGCCATATTTTCGAGATGGCTGAACTCCTTCCCGCATCCAACCCACTGCAAGTCTAATCTGGAACAGAT
>NW_011253843.1:0-370 GCF_000146605.3 Meleagris gallopavo
GTGCTGGCTGATGCAGCTGCTTGCCATCTAACTAGGGACATAATGAGGACAAACGTCACTGACAAACACAAATGCATGGCAAATGGTTCTTCTGTTTATGATAGCCTCCTCCTTGCCTCCAGTGCCTGCCAAGTATTGCTCACCTGTGACATGGATATACTGAGGCTTGTTCTCAGCTGGAAAGTTGAATGCAGAAGCCGAGTATTTATCCTGCACAAATCCAAATCTGGAGAAACAATACCAGAAAATAAAAACAACTGAAGAGCCACTCCAGCTATAATTCTGTCAGTCCAAGGCAGGGGCACAAAGGGAGAACCTTCCATTATCATAAAGGCTTCCTTTTTCTGTAGTCCGAAGGGAGAAGGGACAG
>NW_011253844.1:0-391 GCF_000146605.3 Meleagris gallopavo
GGAGAGGAGGGAGGAGGAGGAGGAGGAGGAGAGGAGGAGGAGGAGGAGAGGAGAGGAGAGGAGGAGAGGAGGAGGAGGAGGAGGAGGAGGAGGAGGAGGAGGAGGAGGAGGAGGAGGAGGAGGAGGAGGAGGAGGAGGAGGAGGAGGAGGAGGAGGAGGAGGAGGAGGAGGAGGAGGAGGAGGAGGAGGAGGAGGAGGAGGAGGAGGAGGAGGAGGAGGAGGAGGAGGAGGAGGAGGAGGAGGAGGAGGAGGAGGAGGAGGAGGAGGAGGAGGAGGAGGAGGAGGAGGAGGAGGAGGAGGAGGAGGAGGAGGAGGAGGAGGAGGAGGAGGAGGAGGAGGAGGAGGAGGAGGGAGGAGGAGGAGGAGGAGGAGGAGGAGGAGGAGGAGGAGG
>NW_011253845.1:0-322 GCF_000146605.3 Meleagris gallopavo
TATCACATTTTCTCACAGAAATACCGGTTTTCCCTCCGAAAATAGGACATCTTCTCTCAGAAACGGCAGTTTCCCCCCCCAAAGTACGCCATTTTCTACCCAGAAATTGCAGTATTCTCCCCTGAAATATCACGTTTTCTTCCAGAAATAGCAGATTTCTCCATGAAATATGACATTTTGGAACAGAAATACCAGTTCTCTCACAACAAAATCAGCGTTTTCTACCAGAAATACCAGTTTTCTCCCGGAAATGTGCTATTTAACTCTCAGAAATGGCTAGTTTTCCTACCCCAAAAATATGGTATTTTCTCCAACAAGTGAC
>NW_011253846.1:0-542 GCF_000146605.3 Meleagris gallopavo
TTTTCCTCTTGAACCAGGTCCGCTACTTCAGAGATATGACTATCGTCTATTGAAATACTACGGACCTGGCCTAGAGACTGTAAAACTGGTTTTTTTCCCATCAATACATTAAGTTCTTGCTCCAATTTGTCAATCCGAGCTTTTAGGAGCTGATTTTCATTTTCTGAACTACCTGATCTTGTCTCTGCTTGATTTAAAGCATTCAGCAGTGGCCATGCCACTGTGGATGCAGCTAATTGCCTTTCTTTGTAGTTAAGACATCTTTGTCCAGTCCCTGAAAGTATTCTGTTAAGCGTACTGGGGAAATACTCGCCAAAGTACGCAGGGGACCCCATTTCTCAATTATAGTTGCCAGTTGATAAGAAGGAGATCCCAGAAACCCTGGGATCTGCCCGGGGATCATTTTTAACTAGGGGAATGGTGTTCTCCCCCTTGACCCATTTATAGAAACCCCATAAAAGAGACATGATGTAAAGTGGATTTACATCAAACAATTGACCTGGCTCGCCAATTGTTAATCAATGGATATACAGATGGTATAG
>NW_011253847.1:0-452 GCF_000146605.3 Meleagris gallopavo
GACCTAAACTTTCAGTAAATGAAATAAACTGGGGCAGGAAGAAAATGCCAAATGTAGAGTGGAGTAATGCTTTCGTCTCTAGTTTACAGCACACATGTTAAAATTAAGGCACAAAATATGTTCCAAGAGCTAGCAGCAGTCATAGCTGGGCTTGTGTGCCCGCCAGCATGAGACAGTGGCAGTTTCCCTCTCAGTGAGCTACAGGGTACTGTGTCCCCCTGAAGAAAAGAGAAGTAATTTTGTGGTCATCTTCTCACTCTGGTTGCAGCAAAGATTGTAAGGTGCAGTTTGCTCTAGCTGTCTTAATTAGGGCACTGAAAGAAATGAGGAAAAGGAGAAAATAGCTCCCTGAAAGTGGTGATAAGAAAAGAAGGAGCAGGACAACAGAAAAACTGAATTGAAATCTTCAGAGATTTCCCTCAAAATTTTTTAGGAAGAAAGGCGGCATAATT
>NW_011253848.1:0-306 GCF_000146605.3 Meleagris gallopavo
TGGTAGCCCAGGGCAGGCAGAGGCCTGAGGTGCCAGGTGGGCGGCAGTGGGGACAGGGAAGGGTTGGGGTGGTACCGGCATCGGTCCGCGGACGGTGGGCTGCATCCAGGCGGGGTCCGGTGGCGGCACAGTCGCAGTAGCGAAAATGGCGTCGGGTGTCAGAGGCACCGTCAGCTCTCCTCGAGGGAATCTCTCTGTGGGGAAATGCCAGAAGGGTGCTGGGCTGAGACCCGGGGCACTGGGGTGAGATCCGGGTCACGGGAGTGGGGATCTGGGGTGCTGGGGGTGAGATCTGGGGTGCTGGGG
>NW_011253849.1:0-456 GCF_000146605.3 Meleagris gallopavo
CACTACTCCAAGCAGCTAGAACAAACTTCTCAGAAGAAATCCAGAGCAGCAGAGACCTGGCAGACCATAACCAAGCACAGCTTGCAGGAGGGCAGTGCCCACTCCTTGCTACCACCCTGCTCCAGCAAGTTAAGGAGTCTGAGCTGCGCTGTCCTTTTGCAGTTGAGGAGAAAAGATTTTTGTCAGCTAATGCCAACATTTCTCACTAAGATACACCTGAGGCATTGAAAGCTCTTCCCAGCACCAAGCCCAGCTCACCTGTATGTTCTGCTCAGCCTGAGCTGTGCCCAGCTCACGCACACACCACAGCAGTGCTTCTGATGGGCTCTCACAGGGTGATCTGTTCCAAGGAGGCCCAAAGCTCTGTGTCCACATGCGGCACGCTCACCAGAGCACCAGCTCTGCTCACCAGCCTGTGGGACAAACGCTCCCACCCAGCCAATGATTGCAACCTTG
>NW_011253850.1:0-426 GCF_000146605.3 Meleagris gallopavo
CAGCAATTTTGCAGGTGAGGAATGCCTTTTCATCATCCCACTGAAACATGGGATGGAATCTCAACAAGAACCCATTTTCCCTGGATACAGCCATTCAGAAGGGCACCGCTGGAGCTGGAAACTCCTCCCCAGCCCAGCTTTTCTGCTGAGACACCTCCCAGCAACCACCCAGCACCAAACCCAGCTCACCTGGTCACTGCTCAGCCTAAGCTGTGCCCAGCTCACACACACGCCGCAGCGGTGCTTCCAGTGGGCTCTCACAAGGTAAATCTCTCGAGAAAAGCACAGAGCTCAGTCTCCGTGTGCAACACGCTCACCAGAGCACCAGCTCTGCTCACCAGCTGTGGGACAAACGCCTCCAGCCCACCAACGACTTGTGAGTGCCTTCATCATAAGCAAAGAGAGCGGTCACCTCCTAGATCCAAA
>NW_011253851.1:0-496 GCF_000146605.3 Meleagris gallopavo
AGTCTAATGGGATTTGTGTTGGATGCAAATAACACCCTTCTGTCCATTACTGGAGCATAACAAAACAGAAAGAGCTCTGCACTTACGCGGATACAATCAGTGCTTTCTTGATTGTAGCTCTCGGAATTTTTTCCTAGCCTTTTCTTCCAGTATCAAATGGTCTCAAAAGAGCAGGATTTTATATTGCTGAGAAGAGCAATGGATTAATCCGATGCTGAACAAATGACTTGTGCAAAACAGTTGTTCTTCTGTGTCTGTTTTGATGCCTTGTAACTCTCCAGCAGCTCCAGACAGTCTTGACGTTAGGAAAGATTGCACTTGAATCTACGTAGTGAAAAGAATCTCAGCATGGTAGATTGAGAAGTTCTTGTTATGATTAAATTGATCTTGAAGTTGAATGTGGCTGAAGTAAATGAAAAGACTTTGCTCTGGGTCTAACTGTTGAGGCCACATTCTCCTACTGTGTTGGACAAGGAATGTGTGTATATGTAGTTTT
>NW_011253852.1:0-415 GCF_000146605.3 Meleagris gallopavo
TTTTTCTCCTCCATTGTGGAGCTGCTCTCTCTGTTTTTTAGCAGGGAACCCTGAGCGTACTTAAGGGCTGGTAGGTATTTGGACCTGGAAGCTGCTTCCTTCACTTGAGAGTGTGGGGGAGTATTGGTCCTTGGAATGGGGTAAGTGGTTTCTTTTTTTCTTTCAGGGCTGTGATCTTGTCTTTTTGGGGGATGGCAAGTGCACTGAAGGGCTGCTAGCTGTAAGAGCAGCATCTGAATCTGGAGACTGCTTCCTTTGGGGTGTGGGGTGAGGCCCCTTAGAATGGGGTGAGTGAATTCCTGCTTTCTTTCAGAGCTGTGAGCTCTGCTTTTTCTGGAGGATCTCAAGCTGGATGGCTGTCATTAATAGGGGCTATGTGCTAATTGCATCCATGCGGTGGGTGTTTTTAAGGGCT
>NW_011253853.1:0-488 GCF_000146605.3 Meleagris gallopavo
CTGTCACATGCTGGGTGGATGGGGGAAGAGCAGTAGATGTAATCTACCTTGATTTTAGAAAGGCATTTGATACTGTCTCCCACGACATCCTTATAACAAAGCTGAGGAAGTGTGGGATAGACGAGTGGACAGTGAGGTGGGTTGAGAACTGGCTGACTGGCAGAGCGCAGAGGGTCGTCGTTGGTGGTGCAGAGTCTGGCTGGAGACCTGTAGCCAGTGGTGTCCCCCAGGGGTCTGTGCTGGGTCCGGTCTTGTTCAACATCTTCATCAATGACCTTGATGAGGGGATAGTGGCCACCCTCAGCAAGTTTGCTGATGATACGAAGCTGGGAGGATTGGGCTGACACGCCTGAAGGCTGTGCTGCCATTCAGCGAGACCTGGACAGGCTGGAGAGCTGGGCAGTAAGAAACCGGATGAGGTTCAACAAAAGCAAAATGTAAGGGTCTTACACCTAGGGAGGAAGAATTGCATGCACCAATACAGGCGT
>NW_011253854.1:0-330 GCF_000146605.3 Meleagris gallopavo
TACTCACAATTAGCTTTGCCAGTTCTCCATCCAACTTGAATTCACACGTCCAGATTAACTACCAGCAACGCAGAGTAGCGAGGCTGGCCACGTGGTCACTGAGTCTGGACAGACACCCCAAGACAACACTTCAAGAGATGCCAACAAGCCCTTTTGCAGAGCAATCCCCATTACTGATGTATTTTCCCAGCCACTACCACTGACACCTGGCACACACACACGGGATGACGGATAATGAGCAAGGTCGGGTGGTGGTGGCATGCTGCTCCAAGACACACACAGCATGCAGGCAGCAGTGATGTGCTGCAAATGCATTCCCTCCTGCACCAC
>NW_011253855.1:0-316 GCF_000146605.3 Meleagris gallopavo
GCAGCAGGGAGACCATAATGAACAAACTCTCCCATGTAAGGGTTGCCCTGGGTGTACAGCAGGTTGAGATCAGAGGACTCCCACAAAGACTGGCCAATTCTCCCTTAAGTTCATAAATCCATCCTAACAGTCAGACACCAACAGAGGAAAGAACCACAGAGTGGCTGGCTGATCATACCTCCTAAGCTGTAGTCTTTTCTGGCTTCTTCTTTTTCTGATGAGGAAGGATGAATCTGTAGTCTATACTGTCATGTACCCAACCTTTCTCAATGAACAAGCCAGGGACCTCATCCGAGAACAGCCAATACCTGCAGGG
>NW_011253856.1:0-466 GCF_000146605.3 Meleagris gallopavo
GAGCAAGTGGAGGGCAATAGCATACCTTCCTTCCACAATCTGGTTTGATGAGGGGGATGGTCAGAGCAGCCAATGGGCAGAACTGTGAGCCATGTGGATGGTTATAACCAACGAATCCATTGACGGTATCCTGAACATCTGCACAGATCGCTGAGCTGTGTACTGGGGGCTCACTTTGGATTGCATAGTGGGCCACCCAGGAATACACTATCCACGCCTGACTAATCTGGAGCAAAGACATGTGGTTAGACATATGGAATGCAGTTAAACACAGGACTGTATGTGTCTACCATGTCTCTGGTCACCAACCCCTACAGTCACTGGGAAAGCAAGGCTGACACGCTGGTCCAAGTTCGATGGATTCACCATCTGAGAATATCACCCATTGGTTACACCAGAAACTATGGCATGCGGGACAAAAGGCAATGTGGGCAGCTGCTAAAGCATGGGGATTGCCCATACAGCT
>NW_011253857.1:0-441 GCF_000146605.3 Meleagris gallopavo
ATAAGTGCAACAGCACTGTTTCAAAGGACCTTTTTGACAGGTCAGGTCTGGTGTAGGAAAAAACAACTGTCACAAGCAGGATGAGAGCCAACAAAAGGTTGGCTTTTTGTTTTGTTTGTTTAAAACAAATCTGTCTGTGATCTGCAGTGCATCCATCAGATAAGAAGAGACTTTGCAGAACAAAAGGAACAAATTCATATGCATCAAGATAAATGGGTTAAAAAAAAAAAGAAGAGAGAGCAGAGTCAAAGATGGTTATAGATCTGAATGACAGTGAGTAATTGTGTGCCTTCCTGGCAGGATCAAAGTCCCTACCAGGAAAAAACAGGGGTCCTTGTACAGGGACTGCAGATGGAATTTCAAGTTGAGATGGTCTCTGAAACATTATACAACAGTTCCTCAACAGGTAGAAGCCTATAATACTGAATTGATTCCTTCGCA
>NW_011253858.1:0-496 GCF_000146605.3 Meleagris gallopavo
CAAAGAGCGTTTTACACATTCTGGTCCTGCTGCCATTCCAAGCATCGCCTAATCATGGCTGGTGCAGACCTTGAGGCACTCATGTTGGATTGGAAAGGGCCTTTGGAGATGATCTACTCCAATCCACTGTGGGTTGCAGGCATGTCTAAACGAGGCTTCTATGTGGGACAATCGCCCTTTGTAGATCTCGCCTACTACATGGAGTTTCCCTGTAAGTCCTGGCCCTAATTGCACTCTACTCCTTCAATTTCCCCTGCTGACTGCTTTACTTATTGGCTGCTTCTGTGAGGTAAGAGGCATGTGGGCACCAAAATTGGAACTCCTCCACCTGAGAAGGAGCTTATGTGTTGAACACCACGACTAAACCTGGGGCTCTCTCTGAAGACCCCTGAAGACCACACCTGCAAGAAAGGTTGCCAGCAGTGGTGCTGAGAAGCTCCTAAGGTTGTGGAGTAAGCGCTGCAAATGGAGAGGAAGGAGATAGCAGAAGTGGGAA
>NW_011253859.1:0-479 GCF_000146605.3 Meleagris gallopavo
CAGAGTTGAGAACTGAGCTCCCTGTATTTTAATATAAATCACAAACAGTGTTCCTGCCCATTTTAGTGAAATACTGGAATGCTTAATGTGGAAAAAATCCTCTCTTCTTGCCTACACTCCTGAAAGCATCCTAAAAAATGATCCAGTGGTAGTTCTGTGCCTAGTAGTACTAACGACACTTTTATATATCTGTCTCTTAGATGGGCGCCTGCTCTTTGTTACACCGATGGACCCCTTATTTCTGATACTTTATTACCTCATAAAGGCAGACAAAGAGGTAAGCCTGCTTAACTTTTTCATTGATATCCTCAGGAGAAAAACATTATTTCTGTTACTGCGTTAATGTTATGAAGAGGGACTTCCGTACTGTGGGAAAATTTAGTTGCATTTAAAGCAGAGATGTTTCACCCTATCCGTATCTTTGTTTCATCCTTTTTATTTTGTAGACCTAGTAAAGTATATTCCATGAATCAGCTTGG
>NW_011253860.1:0-342 GCF_000146605.3 Meleagris gallopavo
GGAAAACAATGCATTGCAATGCAGAAGGAGCAGGAAACCAAGGCAGAAACCACGAGAAAACAACATGGAAAACAAACCGAGGAAACCAACATCAACACATGCAGCAGCAGCAGCCATTGCAGCAACATGAAAATGCAAAAAATACAAGGTCATGGCAAAGCACAGAAGACCACCGAGTGTGCAGGAGGCCAAAATCTTGGCATCCGTGCCCGGGAGGAGGAAAGGGTAGCTACTGGGCATGCTGCTGCCTCCACCACACATGCACCAGCAGGGTCGCCAGCCCAGAAGGAGTCTGTGGCTGCCAGTCGAAACAAAACACCTCTCTGGGAGGAAGGCAAAGCA
>NW_011253861.1:0-413 GCF_000146605.3 Meleagris gallopavo
AGCACATGAATTACAGCCATCCCGCTTGAGATCCTCCAGAAAAGCAGAGCTCACAGCTCTGAAAGAAAGCAGGAATCACTCACCCCATTCTAACGGCTCACCCCACACCCCAAAGGAAGCAGTCTCCAGATTCAGATTCTGCTCTTACACCTAGCAGCCCTTCAGTGCACTTGCCATCCCCCAAAAAGAGAAGATCACAGCCCTGAAAGAAAAAAGAAACCACTTACCCCATTCCAAGGACCGATACTCCCCCACACTCTCAAGTGAAGGAAGCAGCTTCCAGGTCCAAATACCTACCAGCCCTTAAGTACGCTCAGGGTTCCCTGCTAAAAAACAGAGAGAGCAGCTCCACAATGGAGGAAAGAAAAAAAAAAAAAAAAAATACAAACTACAACTACCAATACAACCAAAGA
>NW_011253862.1:0-524 GCF_000146605.3 Meleagris gallopavo
AAAACGTCACATTTTTGGGAGAAAACTGGTATTTGTGGTGGAAAATGTCTTATTTTTGTGATAAAACTGTCACTTGTTGGAGAAAATACCATATTTTTCGGGAGAAAGCTGCCATTTCTGAGAGTTAAATGCCGTATTTCCGGGAGAAAACTGGTATTTCTGGTAGAAAACGCTGATTTTGTTGTGAGAGAACTGGTATTTCTGTTCCAAAATGTCATATTTCATGGAGAAATCTGCTATTTCTGGAAGAAAACGTGATATTTCAGGGGAGAATACTGCAATTTTCTGGGTGAAAATGGCGTATTTTGGGGGGGAAACTGCCGTTTCTGAGAGAAGATGTCCTATTTTCGGAGGGAAAACCGGTATTTCTGTGAGAAAATGTGATATTTCTGGGAGAAAACTGCAATTCCTGGCAGAAAATGTCACATTCTTGGGGGCGAGAATCCTTTGTATTTCTGGTAGGAAACGTGTTTTTGGGTGAGAAAGCTGGTATTTCTGGAACAAAATGTAATATTTTCAGGGAG
>NW_011253863.1:0-428 GCF_000146605.3 Meleagris gallopavo
TTGTTGACCCTTAGCAGCATATCTGTATGTTAGAGCAGCTAAACTGAGCACATTTCTTCTTTACTGCCTGTTTCCTCTGGCAAAGTACTGCCAGATCAGTCCTAATATAGCAGGCATCCCATACACATAATCTCTCTCAGAACAGCACTAAATTTAACACGGTCATTAAAAATGCTGTTAGGGATTCATCTCATAGACCTGTTACTATTCTGCTGCCTGCAAAATAAAGACTAGCGCGCCATCTTCATTGTGCCAAATATTTATGAGTTGCAATCAGAGACTCTTAAGATAAATTTACCTCAGCAACTGGGGGGATGCATGAAAAGGGAGAATTAAATGAAGTTGCAAATAAAGCTGAGAATTTCTGTGCTACAAGCGTTGCCATGTCAACCTGAGTTATGCAGCATCACATTTCAGTTCTATTCAAG
>NW_011253864.1:0-466 GCF_000146605.3 Meleagris gallopavo
TTCTCCCAGAAATACAAGATTTTCCCCCTAAAACAAGACATTTTATTCAAGAAATAGGCGTTTTCTCCCGAAATATGATCATCTGCACCAGCAATTCCAGTTTTATTCTCAAAGACACAATGTTTTTCACCAGAAATACCTATTTTCAACCCTAACATCACATTTTCATCCAAAAAGAGCAAATTTCTACCCCAAAATTAAAACATTTTCTCCACAAAATACCAGTTTTATCACCGAAGTCTCAACGTTTTCTACCAGAAATAACCGTTTTCTCCTCAAAAATTACATTTTCTCTAGAAATACCAGATTTCTTCCCCAAAATATGACACCTTTTCCAAGAAATAGTAGATTTTTCCCCAAAAATATGATATTTCTCCAAGAAATGCCAGTTTTATCACAAGAATACGACATTTTATACCGCAAAATACCCCGCTTTTCTCCCAAAAATATGCCATTTTCTGCCAGG
>NW_011253865.1:0-475 GCF_000146605.3 Meleagris gallopavo
CAGATGTTTACCATTATACTCCACCTGCTGAATTCCAATAGTATAAATAAATATAAATCATCTTCCTAGCCAAACTCTTTTGAAAGACATGATGAATGCTGTTTATCAGTAGTTCCTCAAAATAACTGTAAAACTTGTATTGCTACAAGAGCAGCATCTCCTGATACATAAATCGTTTTCTGAGTACGAGTAACAAATCCAAGAATAACTTTAAAAGCCAGCTCCAATCTTCGTTTTCCAATGTATTTTTATGCA
This sequence comes from Meleagris gallopavo, assembly GCF_000146605.3. Taxonomy (NCBI): domain Eukaryota; kingdom Metazoa; phylum Chordata; class Aves; order Galliformes; family Phasianidae; genus Meleagris; species Meleagris gallopavo. Next base: position 256 of record NW_011253865.1, read on the forward strand.
GTCTGATAAGTTGCAAAAGAAGATGGAGTACACAAGGTTACTATTCTGTTGAATCGGCTTCTCTTTTCATTTTCTAGTCAAATGTGAGATCATTTTCTTTCTTTGTAACAGTTTTTTGAGCAAAATGTGTCAAAATTAGAATGACCGGAGTCAATGCAGAAACCATTAAGTAATGTCATTTATAGGAAGTTAGTAAAAAACTGCTTAGCAGTACTTACTT
>NW_011253866.1:0-429 GCF_000146605.3 Meleagris gallopavo
CATAAGTATTTGAAGGTGTGAAATTAAAGGCAAAGGGAGGGGAATCTGCTCCTCTACACATGGCATCCCCACAAAAGTCACAGGGCCAAAATATCCCATTTCTAAAGACACGATCTCCTACTTCTGAAGTCAATGACAAAAAAAATACCATGCTATGTCAGTAAGGCTGAAGGCTTTTAAAAGCTATTAATATCATTTTATCCATTACTTGTTTTGGAAAATGAGACAAGCTCGCTTGAGTCATCTTTTGTGGCTTCAGAGTCAGCATAACAGATCACGGGCTGGAGATGCCATCTCACCTGATTGTCTTCACTTCTCTGTGAAATGTACCCCTATTCAGAGAGAAGGATACCTGTCATTTTTGCCTCCATTTATTCATTTTCAGTAAAATGTAGCCTCATCTATTTACCGGTCCGTGATGAGGCAGAA
>NW_011253867.1:0-476 GCF_000146605.3 Meleagris gallopavo
GATACGAAGTTGGGAGGATTGGCTGACACGCCTGAAGGCTGTGCTGCCATTCAGCGAGACCTGGACAGGCTGGAGAGCTGGGCAGTAAGAAACCGGATGAGGTTCAACAAAAGCAAGTGTAGGGTCTTACACCTAGGGAGGAATAATTGCATGCACCAATACAGGCTGGGGGATGAGCTGCTGGAGAGGAGCTCTGCAGAGAGGGACCTGGGCGTCCTGGTGGACGACAGGTTGGCCATGAGCCAGCAGTGTGCCCTCGTGGCCAAAAAGGCCAATGGCATTCTGGGGTGCATTAAGAAGAGCGTGTCCAGCAGGTCCAGGGAGGTGATCCCTCCCCCCTCTACTCTGCCCTGGTAAGGCCTCATCTGGAGTACTGTGTCCAGTTCTGGGCTCCCCGGTTCAAAAAAGACAGGGATCTCTTGGAAAGAGTCCAGCGGAGGGCCACAAAGATGGTGAAGGGCCTGGAGCATCTCCCC
>NW_011253868.1:0-442 GCF_000146605.3 Meleagris gallopavo
GGTCAGCAGGGCTGTGTGCCCGTCATTGCCGTGATGAACAAACTGCTGCTTCACAAAGATCTCGGCCTGAGCAGAAATTTCTGCTTTGGAGTCGCGCTGCTACCAAGACAGAAGGCGATAACTGCACGCAGCAGTCTCCTGCTCGTAACATCCTTGCTGCTTCATTCTGGGTGCCGTCACTGAGCAGCATCTCATAGAAGTTCTTCCCTGGGCAGCTGGCTGCCTTAGTTGGAGCCCTGATGGCAATGACGTGATGATGGCAGGCTTAGTTTTGCTGTTTTCTCCTCGTCAGAATACTCTGACTTTTGAAGGAAGCAGCTTCTTGGGTTTTTTGTTTGTTTCTTTTCTTTAAATTGTTATTTTAATTCTATTTGGAATGTCTCCGTTCCGTATAGCTATAATGTCTTGAATATTATCTCTCGTAGTGCTGAGAATTGTTTTT
>NW_011253869.1:0-399 GCF_000146605.3 Meleagris gallopavo
TACAAGCAGCGCACCAACATGGGGTGCATGATGTTCATTACCTGCTGGACACATCTCACACCACTGACTGGAGGAGCCCAGGCAATCCTTCAACTCCATCAGGCTGCAAAATGAAATCAGAAGAGACGCAGAACATAATTTAAAACACAACAAGGATGCACACAATGCCCTTAAAAAACACCCACCGCATGGATGCAATTAGCACATAGCCCTATTAATTACAGCCATCCAGCTTCAGATCCTCCAGAAAAGCAGAGCTCACAGCTCTGAAATCAAGCAGGAATCACTCACCCCATTCTAACGGCTCACCCCACACCCCAAAGGAAGCAGTCTCCAGATTCACATGCTGCTCTTACACCTAGCAGCCCTTCAGCCGCACTTGCCATCCCCCAAAAAGCC
>NW_011253870.1:0-505 GCF_000146605.3 Meleagris gallopavo
GATAGAGGTTTGGGTTGCAACCATGGAGGTCCACAGGATGCTTCAGTTTGGGGTGGGCCTCTGGAGTAGGTATGTGAGGAAGGAGGGAAGGGGTGTCCATGAGGGTGGATCTGAATTTCTGGGAGAGGGGCTCAAATTTGGGTTCTACACGGTGGATATTTGGGGTCCAGCTGTGGTTTCAGGGTGCCCATAAGGTCTGGATATATTTAGAGATTGGGGGACTAGACGGCCTTTGTGTTGAGGTCCCCATAGGTTAGACACTGGACTTCTCTGTGAGTGCATTTGAGGTCCCTCTGCTAGAGCTGTGGGGGCCTATGGGGTCTGGGGGCTGATTAAGGCTTTGGAGGGCTTCTGTGGGTCTGGGGGCGTAGATTTGAAGATGGGTCCCAAATGCAGATTTGGAATTCCCACGGGCTGGATACTGGTGGTGCACATAAAATGTCAGGGTAAGCCATATGAGGCTGGGGGTGATCTGGGGTCCCCCATGGGGAAGGTTTGGGTTTCC
>NW_011253871.1:0-504 GCF_000146605.3 Meleagris gallopavo
AAAATGTCAGCACTGTGTTTAAGAAATGGGCCCAAAACAGTTCAGTGTAAAAAATAAATAATAATAAAAATCTCCAGAGTACTCTGAAATACTTCATGGCAGGAAGAAAAATGTGGCTGAGCAGGAAGCTGATCATAGAAGACAGTCTACAAGGAGGAACAAGGAGTTCACACAGCCTTGAACACTGACTGTGAATTGAGTGTATTTTGCTGAGCACTTTGAGCTGCAGGTTACTGCTTTTTTTGACACGGGAGCTTTGGTGACCAGCTGGGCAGTAACATAAGAAAGAAAGAAGGACTGTTATGAAAAATGCTACTTAAACAGACTGGAGAGGTCTCAAACTGCTGGAGGTGTAGAGTCTTCCACAGTGGGTGCTGCCATCCCACCGGACTCCTGTGAGCAGCACCGCCTTTCCATGAGCAGGTCACCAGCTACTGCAGTCCCACACCACCTCATTAACTACAAGGGTCTTTAAGATGGAGAAAAGACAAGGTAACTACATAA
>NW_011253872.1:0-429 GCF_000146605.3 Meleagris gallopavo
GTTAGCAATATAGAAAGCGTGAAATGTTTTCTTTGCCCATAGAGCCTGAATAGCATCTATGCGAAAAAGACAATCCAACTGAATTTTGTGCGAGATGAAAAAAACAAACAAAAAGACAGCATAAATAAAATAGACAATAAGACTGCAGATCAACAGTCTCACTTGAAAAATGAGCTTGTAAAGAAAATAAAGGTTTACGGTACATAGTAGAGAGTGAAAGAAGGCCTCCACAGAGTATAAAGCAACTGTAAAACACAAAGGGAGAGAAAAGGAATCTGCTTCTACTGCACGGTTTCAGGTTGATTAATCTGAATCTTGCCAATTTTCGTAGCAATGTCAGGAAATAGCTCATCATGTAAACCAAGGGCAAGGCTAGGAATACTGCATGTGGAGGAACAAAGTCTCTGTGGCAGATGGCCTCATGTTTTC
>NW_011253873.1:0-420 GCF_000146605.3 Meleagris gallopavo
ATCAGAAATACCAGATGTTTTTTAGAAGACTATCATTAGAAGTATGTTAGTGTTAAAAAAATACTAGAAACTTAAAAGGTCACAATAATCAAATAAGGAAACATTATACATTATATAAACATGACATTTTCTCATCAGCACTGTAGGGAAAACACTCAAAAGCCATATTCACTACATCAAAGAACCACCATAAACTTTGAAAGGAAGGCTCTAGTGTCTTTTTATGCTACTCCTGGTTGAAAAACAGTGAGAAGCCAAGTTACACAATGACACTCAATACCAAAGATTTCTGATTTCATGTAGAACATAACTAGGTAGCAGAGCTTGCAAGACTACACTTGAATTTAGCAAGTTCTTAAACACTTTTTAGAGTTTCAGACATTACTAATTGGAGTCTACAATATCTTTCTGTTCTTTTTC
>NW_011253874.1:0-323 GCF_000146605.3 Meleagris gallopavo
ACTGGGGAGGGAACAAAGGGGACACTGAGGGCAACACTGGGGCCCCAGAGCCACTTGGCCAGGGACTGTGGGGACATGGGAGCGCAGATCCACCAGGGAGGGGACAACAGGGGGACGCTGGGTGCACCAAAACCACCAAGGGACATCAGGAGAACACGGGAGGAATGTGGGCTAATGGGGGCATCCCACTGGGGTTAGGGGCTTCTAGAAGTCCTGATTTTGGGGGGAGGTGGTGTTCTTGGTGTTGGGAGGGTTTAGGAGGTCTCTCACTGGGGGCTATGTGAGTTGTTTGAGGGGGTCTTACTGGGGTTGGGAGAACTGGG
>NW_011253875.1:0-333 GCF_000146605.3 Meleagris gallopavo
TGCTTCCATAGAAGCCCTCCATTGAGTTCCCTGGGACTGAATTGACAGGACTAAATATTCATTACAGTTCACCTCTCAGGGCCCCATCCATTGCCACTTTAATCAATAACAGCACCAGCTGTGAGTTAGCTGAGTGCAGCATTTCAGAGTACTCTGAGCTACTTACAACTGTAAATTCAATTCTCTCTTAAAAAGCTTTTTACAAAACACGTGTGTGTGTGTGTGTGTATATATATATATATATATCACAGCATTATTTTTTAGATATATACAGGTCTGTCTTCAACAAAGCTTACACAGAAAGATGTGTGTAATTTCTGATCACAGAACTAA
>NW_011253876.1:0-361 GCF_000146605.3 Meleagris gallopavo
AAAGGGAAGCAGAACTCCCATAGAAAGCCAAGGTAAATGCAAAGCAAACAGCCAAGCTAAGGCAAGGGTAAAGCAAAGAGAGCACCCAATGGAAAGCCAAGATGAGGGCAAGGGCAAGGAGAATGCAACAGGAGAGGCCAAAATATACAGCCAAAGAGACTACAGCGGGAAAGGCCAAGGGCAATAGCCAACAGAACACAGCAAGAAATACCAAAACGGAAGGCCAAGGGACATGAGATGGAAGCCCAGGCAAGGGTAAGAGAAAACATGGCAGGAAGTGCCAAAATAGGAGGCTAAAGAGAATGCGGCAAAGAAGACCAATGCAGAATGCGGCTGGGAACACCAAAACAGGAAGTCAAAC
>NW_011253877.1:0-495 GCF_000146605.3 Meleagris gallopavo
CTGCTTTCAGAGAGGAAAAGTGTGAAAGGGAAAACCCTCTCTAATAAGACACCTGGAAGTTGGAGGAGCGACAGATGTAGTGCTCTCAGGGAGAGCGTTTCAGAAAGTGAGGTGTTATCCTTCCTGGATTGCGGAACGAAAAAAACCCCCACTCGCAGGTAGTGCAAGAGGCTGAATTCGCAGTTGTCGGCATCGGAATCGCACTCCTGCACTCTCACGAGCAGAAAGCGGCATTCGCGCTGAACCGCTCCGGAGACTTTGCCGGAGCTGGCCGAGAAATCTTGCTTCTCCCCGAATGCCGCTTTGAGCTGTCAGCAGCGGTCTCGTGTTTCTTGCTTGTGGACAACGGGCCACTTCAGCCGGCTGCTTTTCTCCAACGAGTGAGCGGGCTCCTGTGCGCACATCGGAAAGGAGCGGTTTGCACTTCGCCTTGGCTACATGCAGAATGCACTGCGCTTACCTCTGAATACTATGTCTCTGCCTATATTTCGTGCG
>NW_011253878.1:0-447 GCF_000146605.3 Meleagris gallopavo
TTAGGAGGCAGCCTTTTCACGCACAGGGTGGTGACGCACTGGAATGTGTGCTTGAGAGTCACTTCCAGGATGATCTGCTCCATGATCCGTGACCAGCACAGAGGTGAGACTGACATGCTGGTAGTTGCCCGCGTCACACTTTCTATCCTTCCTAAGAGGTGTGCTGTCACCTTTTTCCTCCTCAGCAGGGACTTGACCTGACTGCCTCGACTTGTGAAATACCATGGAGAGTGGCTCGGTGACTGCAGCGGTGAATTCCCTCGGAACTCTGGGACTCATCTCGTCAGGACCCAAAGCTCCTGGATGTTTGGGTCCTCAGGTGGTCCAGAACCTGATCTGCCATGGCAGTGTGGGATGGGAAGGGTCTGTGGGACTGAGGAAGCAAATGGCAGTCCCCACCTCACCAAAGCAAAGATGAGGGCTGTGCATAATGAGCAGTTATCAGAC
>NW_011253879.1:0-433 GCF_000146605.3 Meleagris gallopavo
AAGGAGTATAACTTCAGCTTACCCCTGTGGGCTTAAAGGCAGCTGGCTCTGGTTGCTCCTGCTTGGCAGGTGACCTTTTGTCATACTGAGGTAATGGAGCTGGGTACAAGGCTGCAGGCATCTCTATGCTCAGCCCTGGCAGCCCGTGAAACATACATTTCTGAAACAACAACAAAAATGTTTGTGTATTTTTCCTTTTCAGCACATGTCCTCAGTGTCAAATTAAGTAGTTACCTTTAATACTGCAAGGAGAGATCCAAGTTGGTCCGTTTGCATTATCTTCATCTTCCCACCATTCAGAAGTGACTGGATACCTTTCAGTGCATTTTGTAGCAACTGAAAACAAACACAGAATCATTTACTTTTCTTCCAAAACTACCCGAAAGCCTTTCACTATCTTTCGAGTGATTTTTTAAGTAGTTATGGCTTTGCT
>NW_011253880.1:0-383 GCF_000146605.3 Meleagris gallopavo
GCCACGGGAACTGCCCTTCCTGCTGCTTCCAGAGTCTCCTCTGGCCACAGCGACTTCGGGCGATTCCCCCTCCATCCATCTCTGCCCTGCCTGGGGTCAGTCCCCACAGCAATTCACGGGGCAGGCATGGGCAGTGCAGGTGGGCTGTGTTAAACACCCTCTGTGTCCCTCTGCACGAATAACTGCAGGCAGAGGTACAGCAGAGTAAGCACAGAAAATTTAATAATTCAAGAAACAAAGCAATAAATAAGAGTAAATAAGAGACAGTAAATAGGAAGTACATTTCCAGTGGTAGGACTTTCCATAATCAAAGTCATTCTGGATCCCAAATAATTTCCTACTGGAGGAGGCACGGTATCTAGAGCCAGAGCATACCAACATAC
>NW_011253881.1:0-362 GCF_000146605.3 Meleagris gallopavo
CAACAAGGATGCACGACAATGCCCTTAAAAACACCGCATGGATGCAATTAGCACATAGCCCTATTAATGACAGCCATCCAGCTTCAGATCCTCCAGAAAAGCAGAGCTCACAGCTCTGAAATCAAGCAGGAATCACTCACCCCATTCTAAGGGCTCACCCCACACCCCAAAGGAAGCAGTCTCCAGATTCAGATGCTGCTCTTACACCTAGCAGCCCTTCAGTGCACTTGCGATCCCCCAAAAAGCAAGATCACAGCCCTGAAAGAAAAAAGAACCACTTACCCCATTTCCAAGGACCAATACTCCCCCACACTCTCAAGTGAAGGAGCAGCTTCCAGCTCCAAATACCTACCAGGCCCCTT
>NW_011253882.1:0-498 GCF_000146605.3 Meleagris gallopavo
GTCATTATTTTTCCACTGTCACACGCACTTGAGTCTTCTCATCCTGAAAGAGGTGACCAAAACAGCTGCTCGTACAATAGTGTCCAAGGAATGGAACACAAATTAGGAAACACGGGAAAGCTGAATAGAAAGAAAAAAAATAGAAGTTTTACATCTCCTGATTCTAATTGGGATGAACAGTACATGTGTTCATTCAAAAGAGAAAATAAGCCCATTAGCTCCCAGATAAAATGCAAGTATCAGGGAACATTCACAAATGGAGCTCAGCCTGTCCAAAATAAAAAATACAAAACAAAATGCAATCCATTATGCTGGGGTTTTCAAATCATCCTGTAGCAGAAGAAAGAACCTCATTTCTGAACACTCAGACGTTATCTAACCACAATTCCTTATAACTCCTATAAGCTTTGCTTCCAGACAAAAAAAAACCAAAACCAACCATTTGTTGTCACTATTAACACTTATGCCCTATATCTCATATATCTACCTTCATTAATT
>NW_011253883.1:0-320 GCF_000146605.3 Meleagris gallopavo
AAAGAAGAAAACAACGACAAAAAAGAACGGAGCATGAAAAGAGAAAAGCAAAAACAAAAGAGAAGGACAGAAATGACAAAATACAGACAAAAGAAATAAGAAGGAAAACAAGAATACAAAACGAAATTCCACAAAAAAAGAAGAAAGGAAACATCCAAAGCACACCCAAAAAGGAGAAATAGGCAAAAGAAGCAAAGACAACAAAAGCCAACGGCAGCAAAACGCTGGAGAGCAAAGCAAAAGGAGCGGGAAAAGAAAAACGAAACGAGCGACCGAAGGAAAGCAAAGCAGACGAGCGAGGGAAACGAAAAGACCAAAAG
>NW_011253884.1:0-463 GCF_000146605.3 Meleagris gallopavo
TACGCGGGGGCACGGGCTTTGGTGGGGCTGTGGCCCACGAAGCCTAGGAGGAAAAGCAGAAGAGAGCACACCCCTGTGCAGCTGCACCTTTCAAGCTCCTGTGGAACAGGCGCAGTTAGGCGCCCGGCCCCCCGACATTCCCTTCCCGCGTGACTTCTTCCTCCCAGACCAACGGAGGCGAGCCGTGCGGGGCCTCGCAGCGCACAAGAGTCAGACCCCGAGTGCAAACGCCTGCCAGTGCTTTGCAAAGTCACGGGAAAAAGAGAGCGGAGCTTTGGCCACACGCTGCCTGTAGCCAGTAGTTTCCAAAGGCCTTCCCGCACCACGCGCGCAGGCGCTCCGTAGCGAGAGCCCCCGGAGCGCCTCCGTGCAGCTGCCAAGCCGAGTCTGCGGGAGGCTCCGACAGGACGGGGAAAGGCTCGGGGAGCTGCTCTGCCCCGTGACGTCCCCGATGCGCGTCCCG
>NW_011253885.1:0-511 GCF_000146605.3 Meleagris gallopavo
GCGTGAGAGTGAAGGAGAGCGATTCCGATGCCGACAACTGCGAATTCAGCCTCCTGCAACACCTGCGAGTGGGGGTTTTTTCTCCGCAATCCAGAAAGGATAACTCCTCACTTTCTGAAACGCTCTCCCTGAGAACACTACATCTGTCGCTCTTCGAACTTCCAGGTGTCTTATTAGAGAGGGTTTTCCCTTCCACACTTTTCCTCTCTGAAAGCAGATTTGTAGCAGTAGAAACCTCAGTAAATGAATTGTCGCACGAAATAAAGACAGAGACATAGTATTCAGAGGTAGGCGTAGTGCATTCTGCATGTAGCCAAGGCGAAGTGCAAACCGCTCCTTTCCGATGTGCGCACAGGAGCCCGCTCACTCGTCGGAGAAAAGCAGCCGGCTGAAGTGGCCCGTTGTCCACAAGCAAGAACACGAGACCGCTGCTGACAGCTCAAAGCGGCGTTCGGGAAAAGCGTGATTCTCGGCCAGCTCCGGCAAAGTCTCCGGAGCGGTTCAGCGCGAA
>NW_011253886.1:0-461 GCF_000146605.3 Meleagris gallopavo
ATAAGTGAGAAGTTCATAAAATAATATCACCCAGTTGCAGCAAGTGAGGCAGCTGAAAATCATCTTTGCTCAGAAACTGCATTGCACACGAGATTGCTCAATGTAGATAATTCCATATGCTTTGGTGTTTCCTTTCCCTCCTTTTCAAAAAGCATGGCTTTTTGGAGAAACCAAAAGTGCTGGGAGCAATGCACATCACCAAACAGCAATCACTGGTGTTGCACAACAGGATGAAGCTATGAAATGAAGAAAAAGATCAAGATTTTTTGTAAGAAATGGGTGGACAGACAAACAAATGTGAACAAAGAAATTGAGAACTCAAAAACTTTTCCTCTTTTAAAAATATTTTTTTAAACAAAAAACAAAAAGAAATCTGGAGTAGATATCTGGTCAGGCTTCCACCTGGCATGAATGAAGGCATACGAGTATACACAACTCATAATAAACACCAACAACCACTT
>NW_011253887.1:0-367 GCF_000146605.3 Meleagris gallopavo
CTCCTTTGATTATTGATGCTTTAAATGGTTCACCCTTGGCTCCAACTACTTGAAGTTTTGCTGAGGAATCTGAGCATCCCCAGGGCAGCTTTTGGACAGTCAATCTTTCTGCCCCAGAGTCCACAAGGAACTCCATTTCCTGGCGCTGAGGACCCACTTTCAAATTTTTATCAAGGGCTCTGTTCCTTTCAGGGTCCCCAGCACACAGAGCCCCCTGACCCCCACTAATCTTCCTGGAACATCTTTTCATCCTGTATTCGCTTTCTGCAATCTTTTTTTCTTATGTCCTTTTTTTTCTAGCAGTAAAAACATTGGATTTTGCCTCATATCCTTAGTCACTCCGTTTTCCATCTCCCTGTTCCCTTGA
>NW_011253888.1:0-427 GCF_000146605.3 Meleagris gallopavo
TGCTGCTGTGTGACAGCACTGCAGTCCTTGTGGTCTCCCTCCCTCCATGAACAGGATGCGACACTCATGCAGTTCAGCCTGTCCAGGTCTCGCTGAATGGCAGCACAGCCTTCAGGCGTGTCAGCCAATCCTCCCAACTTCGTATCATCAGCAAACTTGCTGAGGGTGGCCACTGTCCCCTCATCAAGGTCATTGATGAAGATGTTGAACAAGACCAGACCCAGCACAGACCCCTGGGGGACACCACTGGTTACAGGTCTCCAGCCAGACTCTGCACCACCAACGACGACCCTCTGCGCTCTGCCAGTCAGCCAGTTCTCAGCCCACCTCACTGTCCACTCGTCTATCCCGCACTTCCTCAGCTTTGTATACGGATGTCATGGGAGACGGTATCAAATGCCTTTCTAAAATCAAGGTAGATTACATC
>NW_011253889.1:0-378 GCF_000146605.3 Meleagris gallopavo
AAACAGCCAGGAGTCTTTGGGTCCTGACGAGATGAGTCCCAGAGTTCCGAGGGAATTCACCGCTGCAGTCACCCAGCCACTCTCCATGCTATTTCAGAAGTCGAGGCAGTCAGGTCAAGTCCCTGCTGAGGAGAAAAAAGGTGACAGCACACCTCTCAGGAAGGATAGAAAGTGTGACGCGGGGAACTACCAGCTTGTCAGTCTCACCTCTGGGCTGGTCACGGATCATGGAGCAGATCATCCTGGAAGTGACTCTCAAGCACACATTCCAGTGCGTCACCACCCTGTGCGTGAAAAGCTGCCTCCTAATAACCAACCTAAAACCTCCCCCTGTCCTCACTTGAAAAACCCATTTCCCCCTTGTCCTATCGCTATCCA
>NW_011253890.1:0-474 GCF_000146605.3 Meleagris gallopavo
GATGTTGATCTCACAAATAACTCTGTTGTGTTCCCAGGGAACGGATAATGGAATAAGCAAAAAAAACCCAAACCCATATTCTCATAGACACAGAAAGCTCAGCATAGAAATGCAGTTATAGAGCACAGAAAACAGCAGAGTGGCTCTGAGCAGAAAGATCACAAAAGAACTAATTTTCCAGAATGCCATTCCAAGCCCATGACCACAGCATTAGTAATGCTACAACAGTATGGAGTGCACCTGAGCCCTCTGCTCGTTAACCTTTGGGTTAATGTGCTGCTTGCAAACATAAAGGGGCCGTCTGTGCAGTGTAGGAGAATGATGGGGGATAAGGAGAACAAGCAGTGGGGGGGAATGGAAAGGAGTGGAAATAACTCGAAAGGGAAAGGACAGAGTCCTTTGATTCTGAAATGAACTGAGCGTTGTTTTTCTCCCACACAGAATTGTAAAAAAAGCAGAATGAAATAAAGCATT
>NW_011253891.1:0-450 GCF_000146605.3 Meleagris gallopavo
CTCCCTCACCTCTGTGAGCCTTGGAGGACGAGCGCGACGAGGCTGAGCTAGTCTGCTGCTGGGCTGCTCTCGGGCACGGGGCACGGCGAGCGGCTGCGGGCAGCGCAGCTCACGAATGAGGCGCCTGGAGCCAGCGGCCAGCTGTCCTTGGGGAGGGCCCGGCGTCGTCACGGCAGTGCATTGTGACAGCACGGGGCTCCGGGTGATGTCATCTGCGCTGTGACATCTGCTGGCTGGCCCGGAGCCACGCCCTCCACGCCTTTTCGGCCTCGCACCCCAGCCCAGGAAAAAGCTGTAGCGCACGCTGCCGACACCCTGCGGATGGACCGAGCTCTCGGCTCCAGCCCCGTGCTGCCCGGGGCTTGATCAGCGTCACCTGCAAGGGAGAGAATCCCAGCGGGCAATGCACTGAAAGTCCCTTCCGTCTGGCACAGCCAGCTCAGCCGTGTG
>NW_011253892.1:0-411 GCF_000146605.3 Meleagris gallopavo
CCCGGGATCGCTGGCAGCTGACTGAAAGGACAGAGTGGGAGAGGTCTGCCTCTACACAGAGTGGGTGACGGCTTTGGGGCCGTATCCTGCAACCCCGAGCCAGGACCCTCGGCTGCAAGGCAGCCTTCCCCACGCACAGCTCTCGGGTTGCGCTGGTGCTTTTGTGAGGGCTGGAGAGGGGCCAGCCCTGTGAACTGGGGGCTCCCGGCAGCCCCATCCCACCCCTCCACGTGCTGCGTTCACGTGCCCTGAACGGTGACTGCCTGGGGTTGGGGAATGGGCTCTTGTCGGGTTGGGGAAACACCCGTGCAGACCCTACCCTGAGCGTGCAGTCTCACCTTGCCTTCCTCTTGTCCTCACTTGTTCCCTCCTCATTTATCCACCAGCAAGGTGGCGTGGATCCAGCTGGGG
>NW_011253893.1:0-319 GCF_000146605.3 Meleagris gallopavo
AAGTTCGAGGAACGACAGACGTAGTGCTCTCAGGGAGAGCGTTTCAGAAAGAGGGAGAGATCCTTTCAGGACTTCGGAGAAAAAACCCCACTCGCAGGTAGTGCAGGAGGCTGAATTCGCAGTTGTCGGCATCGGAATAGCACTCCTTCGCTCTCACACATAGAAAGTGTGAGAAATTCGCGCGGAACAACTCCTGAGACTACGCCGTTGCTGGCCGAGAAATCGCTTTATCACCGAAAGTGCAGGATGCACTCGACTAGCTCTGAATACTATGTCTCTGCTTTACTTGGAGCCACAATTCTTCCCTGTGAGGCTCTCC
>NW_011253894.1:0-410 GCF_000146605.3 Meleagris gallopavo
TCTATGGGGGATGAAAGGACGGGTAGGGGATGCTTGTGGGGATGTGTAGGAGATGGAAAGCTTTGAACTCCTTCCTCACCAGGGCTCTCGTCTCTCCATGTGCAGAGGCTGCAGGCATCCAGGATGAAGTAGAGGCTGAGGCTAAAGATGAGGGCAGCAGTGCAGTCCCTCACCACCGCCAGCACCAGGTTCCCACGGGATGCCACCTCAGCACCTGTGAGATTGGGCTGTTTGGGTGTCCTCAGCACAGGGCAGGGACGCAGTGACATTGCCACTCACAGGGGACACTGGGGGCACACAAATGTGGGTCTCTGACTAATTCTCTTCTGTGGTCCTTGAGTGGTAGGAGCACCTATAGGTGCCAGCATGGGCTGCGTTCTCCCTAAGTGATGAAGGTGGCTGTGCCCCAC
>NW_011253895.1:0-446 GCF_000146605.3 Meleagris gallopavo
CGACGACCCTCTGCGCTCTGCCAGTCAGCCAGTTCTCAACCCACCTCACTGTCCACTCGTCTATCCCACACTTCCTCAGCTTTGTTATAAGGATGTCGTGGGAGACAGTATCGAATGCCTTTCTAAAATCGAGGTAGACTACAAGGTCATGCTTAACCAATCTGGTGGTCTTCGATGATGGAGTGATGGCACTGGTGGACAAGGGGAAGGTGATCGATGTCATTTACCTGGACTTGAGCAAGGCCTTTGACATGGTCCCCCACCACATCCTTATCTCCATGTAAGGAGGGATGTGGATTTGATGGGTGGACCACCCGATGGATAAGAAATGGGTCGAAAGGCTGCAGACAGAGGGTGGTGATCAATGGCTCTATGTCCAGCTGGGGGCCGGTAACAAGCGGCATCCCTCAAGGGTCCGACTTGGGACCGGTGCTCTCTAAATTCTT
>NW_011253896.1:0-465 GCF_000146605.3 Meleagris gallopavo
GAAGGAAATGCCAAGGATGACGGCCCGAGACAATACGGCAGGGAACGCCAAAACTGAATGCCGACATGAATGTGGCAACACAAAGCCAAGGGGTCATTAGGCCAAGAGAATGGGGCAAGGAACACAAAAATCGGAGGACAAGAGAATGTAATAGTGAAAACAGTGCAAGACCAGAGACAAGCAAGACACAGAACAAAGAGGATAGGCAGCCTTCTGGGCACCATGAAGCGCAATTCAGAGCTCTGGGGGAACCCTATTGTGCCGGGCTGTGGAATGGGTAAACGCTGGCGGGTGTGCATCGCCCTTACCTGCTGGGCAGACAATGACCAGTCAGCAAAGTGAGGTTCCGGGGCATGCCGGGAAATGCAGATTCCAGTTCCTTGCTGTTTCCACCGAGACCAACACATCTCTCCGTGCAGTTGTTACGGCACTTGGGAGCACCGCAGCTCTGCTGCCACCTGTTGG
>NW_011253897.1:0-450 GCF_000146605.3 Meleagris gallopavo
CCCGAACTTCCAACAGCCTTATTAGAGAGGGTTTTGCTCTCCACTCTTTTCCTCCGAGCATGCACAAGCGTAGCCATGGAGAACAACACCAAAAGAAATTGCCGCTCGAAATGAAGGCAGAGACGTCGTATTCACAGCTAGGCCTAGTGCATTCTGCATGTACCCAAGGCGAAGTGCAAACCGCTCCTCTCCGACGTGCGGACACGAGACCGCTCGCGCGTCGGAGAAAAGCAGCAGGCACAAGTCGCCCGTTCTCGGCAAGTGAGAAACACGAGAGCGCTGCTGACGGCTGAAAGCGGCACTCGGGGAGAAGCGCGATTTCTCGACCAGCGTCGGCAAACTCTCCGGAGCGGTTCAGCGCGAGTGCCGCTTTCTACGCATGAGAGCGAAGCAGTGCAATTCCGATGCCGAGAACGTGCGAATTCAGCCTCCTGCACTACCTCCGTAGGG
>NW_011253898.1:0-427 GCF_000146605.3 Meleagris gallopavo
GGGGAGTGAGGGGGTGCAGGAGGACAGCTGTGAAGGCTGTGGGAGGGCAAAGGCAGTGGTGCCTGGCCAGCTATTTCTCCTCCCCAGCCGTCATTATGACGGGAAAGTCTGGCGGGTTCTGCACTTGTCCCAGGTTCACAAGCTGATGGGACGAGAGGCCCGCGAGGCACCCGTTGCCTTTTGGGTGCCTCCTGCCCCTGTGTGGTACTCACTGGGCGTCACTGGCTGCGTCACTGGCTGTTCGTTGTAACCTGGAATGAGAGAGAGAGAGACATGAGCTGGAGCTCCGTGAGGGGAGGCGGGGGCCAGGAGGGGAGGCAGGCAGGGAGAGGGCCTTGGTTCACCGTTGACGTAGAGGCTGGTCCTGTCCAGGCTGGTAGGGGCCCAGGGCGCGAGATGGCTCTGGTCTTGTTGCTCACTTCGTGGT
>NW_011253899.1:0-478 GCF_000146605.3 Meleagris gallopavo
AGTTTATACACATAACTGGTGTTATGTATGCAGAAATTTTCCAAGAGATTTATTACATATGTCAGAAGTTTCTAGGAGTTGTTACATTTTTTTGTTACAAGTTTTCCCTAGAAGTATGTTGCATATTCAGTGACTGATTCTAAGCTGTACCTCGTATTTCCTTGCTACAAAGACTCAGCAGAGCTTCCTTATTTCCTTGGTTCAGAGGCAGGGTTCTTTCTGTTATTTAAACAAAGTGCAGAGGTAGGGGCATCCATCAATGAACACTAGCAAGCTTAACTATAATTGTTATAACTTGTATCATGTTAAAGCAGAACAGTCTTACAACATGTCTCCCCATTTACAATGCTACCTCACAATATCATCTGTAACATCTAAAGGATACTATGGTGCTTCAGGCAAGTATTATTCATGTTATACAACAATTCACTGGCTATGCTTATAAGGATATATTAACAGAACATTTTGTATAATTCTT
>NW_011253900.1:0-496 GCF_000146605.3 Meleagris gallopavo
ATATATACAAACAAAATATAAACACACGCACTAGGAATTACTGACTGCACTCCCTCAACATCAAGTTCCCTTGCGGTACACATTGAACATCCCCGTTTTCCTGCATCACCCACCAAGTGGACCCAGGTCCCTGGGCAAAAACAGTTCCACGAAGAGGTTTGTCCTTCTCAGAGGCTGGAATAACCCAAACTGCCTTTCCCAACATATTCTTTACATGTACAACAGGGACTTTATCTCCCTCTACGGTGTGTAGGGAGCTGGACTGGGTTGGACCACCACGATTGATAGATCCTCTGGTATTGACTAACCAGGTAGCTTCTGCCAAATGCTTCTCCCAGTGCTTAAATGTACTGCCTCCCATTGCTTTCAGCATAGTTTTTAACAACCCATTGTATCGTTCAATCTTACC
This sequence comes from Meleagris gallopavo, assembly GCF_000146605.3. Lineage (NCBI taxonomy): Eukaryota > Metazoa > Chordata > Aves > Galliformes > Phasianidae > Meleagris > Meleagris gallopavo. Next base: position 410 of record NW_011253900.1, read on the forward strand.
TGAGGCTGGTGCATGGTAGGAATATGGTAAATCCACTCAATACCATGACCTTTAGCCCAGGTATCTACAGAGAATTTTTAAAATGAG
>NW_011253901.1:0-496 GCF_000146605.3 Meleagris gallopavo
TGTCAAATCATACAAAAGCTATTTATGATCACCAACAAAAAGGAATAGATATATGCAGAAAGCTTTACATATTTTCCCAGTGAAAGCACAGTAATGTCAAAAGTTTAAATATTAAAGGGATTTTTGCTCTTTGCATGTAAACCAGAAGAAAGAACATTTCTCCATCTTTGAATGAAAGCAGTTACATGATGAGGAAATTTTTTTTAGCACTTTCTCATATTTGTGATAATGCATGGATGACTTCTGACTCTGGCAGAGGTGTTACTCTTGACTACGCTAAAGTAAGAAACAAATAAAAATTTAGAGGGATATTTAGCAGTGAATATATTAAACAAGGTCATCACTTATGGCAATTCAAAGGCGAGTCTGTAAATAATTTTTTGTACATGTCAGAAGGACAACATAATAAAAAAAACAATTAAAATTTACCCAACTAATTTAATTAATAAATTTAACAAAAACAAAAAGACAACCATACATACACTTAAAGAAACCA
>NW_011253902.1:0-461 GCF_000146605.3 Meleagris gallopavo
TGAGGGCACTGAATCATTGCAGTTCCCCAAAAGGGCAGCCCGTGCTTTCCTGGGTTTTCCAGGGCAAGAGATTCAGAGTGAAGGAAGAGCTGAGCGCCGTGAGTGGAAGCTCTGAGGCTGTTGTACCGCCGAGAGCAGTTGTGTTGGAACACGCTCTGCTCACAGCTGTCGTGGTCTCCACCCTTTTGGCCCCATCTCGGGCACTACAAGGACTGCGGTGCTGCCACCTGGCAGCAGCTCAGCAACACACAGCCACTCAATCACTGACCTTTCTCGTTGTAATTTTACCAAGACAATCAGACAAAAAAAAGTGCAAAATTCATTGGTTGAGATAAAAAACTGTTTACTCCGACCAAAAGGAATAGAGATTTAACAATAATGGTAACAACATTTATATGCTTACTGAATTAGTGACGCTCAACACTACTGTCCACCACTCTCTGACCAATGCTCCAAATTGG
>NW_011253903.1:0-541 GCF_000146605.3 Meleagris gallopavo
GTTCTTGAGTATGGAACTTATTAAATAATGGGTTTGTAGCCAAAAAAAAGGAAAAAAAAAGAAAAAAAGAAGTCCTAATATGGGCAACTGCAACCTAAAATTAAACTTCTAAATAGCATACCTCATCTACCATTGTGAAATGACGTACCACCTACCACACTTAATGCATCACTGCTTGGGAATTTGAAGACCAGAGCAGCCAAACCCATCAGGAACGCTTGCATATTCCCAACCTCAGATGCACAAAGACACTCTATCTACTTCTAAAAGCTGGATCAGAAATTTGTATACAGTTATGAACTTACCTACGCATTTAAGAATTTGAATTTTACAGTCAAATGCTTATTTTCATCTTGCTGGGTATTTTTTTCCCCAATAATTAATATCATGCTACAGTAAAACTATTTCACTGACTGCCAGAAAATATTATAAGCATGGGTGATCAAAAATGGACAATATGCCTACATATATCCCACTAAACAATGAAGCCTACAAAAAACATTTAGAGTTGCATAGTGGCTCAAGTTCTGCATAATATCCC
>NW_011253904.1:0-500 GCF_000146605.3 Meleagris gallopavo
TCTCTCTGTGCAAGGACACATGGATGACCACAACAGTGACCCAGAGTAAAGGGACACAAGTGTCAAGGGGGGTAATTAAGCAATTAAGAGGCTATGGTCATGTTGTAAAACAGACATCCGAAAGTTAGGACCAAACGTTTGTCAAGAAAGCAATGGTTAGAAGGCAATTAATCAATTATTTGTGCCTGAGCAGTAAAGATTTGTGCTTACTTGGTATCTGTATGATTAGTGAAGCGCTGTGGAAGAGTGTGAGCCGGCAGTACTCAGCCAGTGAGGAACCAGGCAGAAAAGAGATCAGCGTCGGGCAGTAGGGGATAAAAGATGTAACGCTGCTTTCTCGGGGCGCCCCTGCTTGCAGGAGGCCCAACATTGCAATGTGAATAAAATCTGCTTTATCAGAGAAACCGTCCTGGAACATTACTTGGGTATTTCCAAACACTCTCTAAGTGTACCTGGCCATCAAGGCAGTAAGTTAGTGAGTAAGTGATGGAAACCAGTCC
>NW_011253905.1:0-465 GCF_000146605.3 Meleagris gallopavo
TATTGTTCAAGTATGCCACAAAACCATTTGTCTCCACAGTGATGACAGAGAAGAAGAAGGTTTTTCAAAGCCATAAAAGTGTGGAGGAAATACTTGGTAAGTTAACTGCCTCTCGACTATAAGTGAGAGTCTTTTAATGCTCTTGAGCTATTGGTGAATTCTGGAAGAGAAAAGGAAGAGTGCATCATTTGGGAACACATGTTGCCAAACGCTCACTGTGTCACTGAAAAGAGCACATCAAAAGTTTCAATTCCCACATCAAGTAAGAAGTGGTTTTTTCCATGACTGGGCACACTGCAATTTAAGGACTCCATGCCTGCATTCTTCTCTACTGTCCCTGAACACAGAGTATGATGGTGAAGGCAAGTTCCAATCTGCAGTTCCCCAAGGCACTGAGTTCAGTCAGATCAAGCCAGATAAGCACTATTTTTATGGTTCAAACAGACATTTCATTCTGATTGAAGT
>NW_011253906.1:0-474 GCF_000146605.3 Meleagris gallopavo
TCAAAGAGGAGCGACCAGCAGGGAGAGGGAGGTGATTGTCCCCCTCGACTCGGCTCTGGTGTGCGGCCCCATGTGCAGCACTGCGTCCAGGCCTGGGGCTCCAGCACGGGAATGATGTGGAGCTTTTGGAGCAGGTCCAGAGAAGGGCCACGAAGATGATCAGAGGGCTGGAGCACCTCTCTTAGAAAGAAATGTTGAGGGAACTGGGATTGTTTCTGTGGGAGAAGAGAAAGCTCTGGAGATAGCTCATGACAGCCTTCCAAGACTCGAAGGGAGCGCATAAGCAGGAGGGGGCAACGACTGTTTAGGAGGGTGGATAGCGATAGGACAAGGGGAAATGGTTTCAAGTGAGACAGGGGAGGTTTAGGTTGGTTCTTAGGAGGCAGGCTTTTCACGCACAGGGTGCTGACGCACTGGAATGTGTGCTTGAGAGTCACTTGCAGGATGATCTGCTCCATGATCCGTGACCAGCAC
>NW_011253907.1:0-367 GCF_000146605.3 Meleagris gallopavo
GCCCCTGATGGCAGGCGAACCAGTCCTGCCTCGGCACAGCGTAAGGCCTCTGAGACACGGCTGCATCTCCTGCAGCAAGGCTGCCTCAACAGCTGCAGCCATGCACAAAGCTGTTGCTTTTGGTGCAGTGATTTGCACTTTGTGCAATGAAAGCAGAGCAGAACAGCCACAGCAAAGCTGCTGGTGATGGGGTCCTGTAGGCCACAGACTGCAGATGCCCTACCTTTTGACCCAAATTAAGAAGCTGTTTGTGTTGGTGCTGAAGGAAGCCACCGAGAGTTAGGGACCTTAACTGTGACCATCAAGGAAAAAGGCAAGGGAATGGCTGTAGTTCTTCTAAGAGCACTTCTGGTGCTGGCTCTTACAG
>NW_011253908.1:0-474 GCF_000146605.3 Meleagris gallopavo
CCAAGGATGACGGCCCAGACAATACGGCAGGGAACGCCAAAACTGAATGCCGACATGAATGTGGCAACACAAAGCCAAGGGGTCATTAGGCCAAGAGAATGGGGCAAGGAACACAAAAATCGGGAGGACAAGAGAATGTAATAGTGAAAACAGTGCAAGACCAGAGACAAGCAAGACACAGAACAAAGAGGATAGGCAGCCTTCTGGGCACCATGAAGCGCAATTCAGAGCTCTGGGGGAACCCTATTGTGCCGGGCTCTGGAATGGGTAAACGCTGGCGGGTGTGCATCGCCCTTACCTGCTGGGCAGACAATGACCAGTCAGCAAAGTGAGGTTCCGGGGCATGCTGGGAAATGCACATTCCACTTCCTTGCTGTTTCCACAGAGACCAATACAATCTCTCCGTGCACTTGTTACGGCACTTGGGAGCACCGCAGCTCTGCTGCCACCTGTTGGACACAATACAGTCATGAA
>NW_011253909.1:0-444 GCF_000146605.3 Meleagris gallopavo
TGGATCACAGCAATCCTAAGTAAGAGTACATACTAGGACAAGAATTCATTTAGACTAGCAGAGAAGAACTTGTGGACCCTTATGGGCCAAAATCTAGACATGAGCCAGCAGTGTGTGCTTGCAGGTCAGAAGGCCAATGACATCTTGGGCTACATCAAAAGAGGGTGGTCAGCAGGGAGAGGAAGGTGACTGTCTCCTTCTACTTGGCTCTTGTAAAGTCCCACCTGGAGCACTGCCTCTACACCTGGGGCTCCCAGCACAAGAAGGATGTGGACCTCTTGAAGCAGATCCAACAGAGGGCCGTGAACATGATCTAAGGGCTGTGGCACCTCTCCTATGAAGAAAGGTTGAGAGACTTGGGCTTCTTTAGCTTGGAAAGAGTAGGCTCCAGGAGACCTCACTGAGACCTTCTAGTACTTGAAAGGAGCTTACAAGCAGGAGGGG
>NW_011253910.1:0-504 GCF_000146605.3 Meleagris gallopavo
GTGATAGCATAGTTACCACAGTGACTAAGATGTTATTATATATCCTTGAAGGATTCAACAGAGTTGAAGTAAGCAGACAACAGAGGCATGATAATTAAAAAAAACGTAAATAATATGTTACAAATACATAATGAGTTCCAAAAAAACCCTACGTTCTTGATAGACGTTTTCAAAGAGAGCAAATTTTATTGGATTTTACAGCAAGTTTCTAAGAGGCTCCATGAAACATGGGGCCTGAATATAAAATCTTAATTGCTTGCAACTATATTAATGTAATGGCTATATTGTAATGGAATATTACATTACTTTGTTTCCAGAAATAATCAATGACTGTAATATAATATCTGCTCTCTGAGCCAATGTATGATTTAAATTATTATTGCTTATAAAGCACTTTGAAGTCTGTAGCTGAAAGGTGTTGCATAAGTGTAGAAGTACTATTTATTAATTTAACATCACCATTAGCGTAAAGGCAGTGCTTTAGATGCATTTGCTATACTTTGC
>NW_011253911.1:0-446 GCF_000146605.3 Meleagris gallopavo
GGACACAATACAGTCATGAAGGCACTGCCCTGCATCCCGGCCTCTTGCACAAACCTGTGCTCCTTGCTCGGAGCACATGGCTGCACTCTGTGCACGATGTTGCTTACCACCAGAGAAGGCTCAGCTACCCAACACCATTTTTGCTTCCATCTTGTCTGAGAACTGCTCATTATGCACAGCCCTCATCTTTGCTTTGGTGAGGTGAGGTGGGGACTGCCATTGCTTCCTCAGTCCCACACACCCCTTCCCATCCCACACTGCCATGGCAGATCAGGTTCTGGACCACCTGAGGACCCAAAACAGCCCAGGAAGTCTTTGGGTCCTGACGAGATGAGTCCCAGAGTTCCGAGGGAATTCACCGCTGCAGTCACCGAGCCACTCTCCAAGGTATTTCAGAAGTCGAGGCAGTCAGGTCAAGTCCCTGCTGAGGAGAAAAAGGTGACAGC
>NW_011253912.1:0-345 GCF_000146605.3 Meleagris gallopavo
CCATTCCAAGGACCAATACTCCCCCACACTCTCAAGTGAAGGAAGCAGCTTCCAGCTCCAAATACCTACCAGCCCTTGAGTACGCTCAGGGTTCCCTGCTAAAAAAGAGAGAGAGCAGCTCCACAATGGAGGAAAGGAAAAAAAAAAAATAACAACTCACTCCATCACCAAAGAACAAGGCATACTCCAAAGGAAGCACTCCCCAGGTTCAGATGCTGCCCCTACTCTTCCCAGCCCTTCAATGGGATCAGGGACAGGTGGAGCCTGGCTCTGCCCCACTCCACAGCCAAACTGCCCCCAGCCTGTGCTCGCAGGGCTGCACCCCGCCCAGGTCGCGGGTTCCAC
>NW_011253913.1:0-506 GCF_000146605.3 Meleagris gallopavo
CTGGTTGGAGTGGAGTTTGGAGCAAATTATCTCTGGAGGTCTACTTGATCCCAAGTTATTCTACAGTTATTCTCCAGCCGGCATGCTACAATGACAGCCTGTACCTGGAAAGAAGCCATCCATGCCCCTCGGCGCTCACAAGGAAATCCTTCACTCCAGAGAAATTCCTACTGGGAAAAAAGGAAAAAAACATCCACCTGGTACAAGAGTGACACAAACTATATTCAGCATTTGTTGCTTTTCTCTTTCTCCAAAATCTTCCAGGTTTTAAAAGCTACCAGGTCCAGCTCAGCTTTCACATTAAAAAAAATCCAGCTATGCTGTGACTGAATGTGGATCAGGTGCTGAATTGGCTTCTGTAGAATGGTCACAGAGTGACCATCACAGACCTCATCTGATGGCATCCACCCGGTGGGGATGGCTTCTGCCCTTGTCCTAGAGGGCTGAGGGCGGAGAAGGGAGGAAGGTGGACCAGGAGGTCTGCGGAAGCATACATCTGCAGTCTT
>NW_011253914.1:0-473 GCF_000146605.3 Meleagris gallopavo
GTCCAAATACCTACCAGCCCTTAAGTACGCTCAGGGTTCCCTGCTAAAAAACAGAGAGAGCAGCTCCACAATGGAGGAAGAAAAAAAAAAAAAATAACACTCACTCCATCACCAAAGAACAAGGCATACTCCAAAGGAAGCACTCCCCAGGTTCAGATGCTGCCCCTACTCTTCCCAGCCCTTAAATGGGATCAGGGAGGGGTGGAGCCTGGCTCTGCCCCACTCCACAGCCAAACTGCCCCCAGCTGTGCTCGCAGGGCTGCACCCCGCCCCAGGTGTTGCCACAAAAACAGGAGGGCAAGGGAATGCCCAGGCAAAGGCAAGGGCCAAGAGAACATGGAAGGAAATGCCAAGGATGACGGCCCAGACAATACGGCAGGGAACGCCAAAACTGAATGCCGACATGAATGTGGCAACACAAAGCCAAGGGTCATTAGGCCAACAGAATGGGGCAAGGAACACAAAAATAGGAG
>NW_011253915.1:0-323 GCF_000146605.3 Meleagris gallopavo
CAGCAAAAACTACTTTGAGCAGCTTTTCTCACCTCACTGACGCACGGCGCGCTTCCAGCCGGTGCTGCGGGGGATCACAGAGGCGGGCAGACTGGGCAAATGGAGCTAGGGCACACAACGGAAGCGAGCAGCCAAAGAGTCAGCTTCCCTGATTACAGGGGACCCCCAGCCACTGCATCCATCGCAAAGGGCCTGGGACTCTGGGGCACTCTTGCTCCCCGGTTTACAGGGCAGCCCCCATCCCTACCGGCCGAGGGAGGGCTCCTTCTCTCCCAGTCAGGGGGCACCTTGACCCGCACCCCGCTAACGGGGCGGTCACCCCA
>NW_011253916.1:0-458 GCF_000146605.3 Meleagris gallopavo
GAAATGGTTCTCTAAAGCAGCAGGGTATGGAAGAGTTCCAATGAAACCACAGACATAAGTTTGCAGGGCTTCCTGAACAGATCTACACACTCCGTACACTGGTCTGCTGTTGCTCAGGGACCAGGCTACAATACTGGGCAGTATCTGTTTGATCAGAAGATTCAAATGCCAAACAAAGCCATATTTTAGAGATGGCTGAACTCCTCCCTGCATCCAACCCACTGCAAGTCTAATCTGGAACCATATCTTCTGGGCTTCACCTCACCAAACATTCTGAAGGTGTCAGACAATATTGCTGATACCTTCACACCTGATGCTCTTCTGTACATGGCATCAAGGACGCCTTGAACTGCTTACCTCAAGGAGAGTTCATCCGGTGCCTGGGCGACGTATCTCTTAATGACATGGGCAGCAGCAATAGCTGGAGTATTAAGAGATGACTCGTCATGGACCAGCAC
>NW_011253917.1:0-453 GCF_000146605.3 Meleagris gallopavo
TTCCGTCTATTTATAACTCCGGGTATCCTCATCAAGTGTCTGAAGATGACAATTCATGCAGGTTCCAAAATTCTGATCAGCCTGATGTGTTTACAGCATTCAGGGTAAAAATAGTTGATTTGTAATTCACAAATTGAGGAAAGTATGGCCTTCTGATTTCATCAATAATGTAGAAACATCATCACAGATAGTAGAGGAAACAAGGTCCGTTTAGGCACTTATGATCCATTTGTTCTTTGAATAAACTACTTTAAATTGCTGGCCAAGGGGAAATTGTTATGCGATTACTGCATTTTTTATTGCATGATTGGCAGGATGCCAAGTATTATTGGTTACTTCAATTGCATTTCACATAGTATGTGTAATCTCCATCTCATGAGCAACCTGGGTTGCCCAAGATTAATCTGGTAGGAATTTCACTTTGCAAGCTGAGAAGGCACAGTGCCTAAATAA
>NW_011253918.1:0-344 GCF_000146605.3 Meleagris gallopavo
AGCAGCAGCTTTAGTTTTCCCTTTCAGCAACTGTACTGCTCTGAAGCAAAAACAAGAGTAGTCTGCTGCTTTGTCTTAAACTTGTTGTGTGAACAGCTAAGGTCTGAAACTACCCTGATGTGATCAGACATCAGAAGGTTGCACATCAAGGGGAAACTATTCCAGACATGCAGAAATGTTTAGAACGCCAAGCTTTCTTTGTACTGACAGCTTTTCTGAAGAGACCTACATACTCTTGTTTTCCAGTGGCATTATGAGCAGATGTCAGCAACCTATCTCTTGCTTCAATCCGGGAAGGTTCGTGGCAAGCGCATCCACTTAAGGATTCCATCCCAAACAGGACA
>NW_011253919.1:0-420 GCF_000146605.3 Meleagris gallopavo
CCTGCTGGCCACCCCTCTGCTGATGGAGATAAGGTGATACTGTGAGCTCCGCCAACCAGCACTTCTCAACCCCCCACTGCCCACCCGTCTCTCCCACACTGTCTCAGCTTACCTACAAGATGCTGCACAAGAGGATGCAAAACAAAGGTACTCAGTTGGTGCACAAGTGCAACAAGCGAGCTACTCAGGCAGAGCTCAAGCGCTCCAATGAAGGGACGCAGCACGCACTGCTCCTGCCCTCATTCCAGCCGCTTATGACATCATAGGGGCCACCAGGCTGCTCCACCATGACGGACAGGGTTGGGAGCCAAGAGCACTGGTCACAGGTCCAGAAGATTCCACCATGCCACCCAACGTTCTAGAATCAGTGGTGGTTGGAATTCTACTCAGCCGAATCCTGGAGAAGCTGGCACGGCGTTG
>NW_011253920.1:0-498 GCF_000146605.3 Meleagris gallopavo
CAGCCGCAGACTTGAACTGCCACTTCTTCAGGCAGGGGCTCTGAGTCACCACTGTATTTCTCACCAGGCCTTTTTGCCTGATAAACACCATGGTGAGATACGTTGTCCGGGAGGCAGGTGACGGGTCTACTAGTGGGCAGAGATTCCAGGCACCACGCACGCTGCCGTGCCTTCCCGCTCCCCTACCCAGCCTACTGCCGCCCCGTGCCCTGTACGCTCGCCCTGCTCGCTGCGCTCCGTAGCGGCAGGTTTATACATGCAGGGGGTGGTCCGCCGCTGCTCCTGGCTCCGCCGCCTCGGAGTCAGATCGCCGCTGCCACGCGGAGGGCAATGGCGGCCGGCAGTGCTCTCTACTGGTGCTACCCCTCAAGCCGACCGATTCCCTGCTGCAGTGCGGAACGCGTCCGCTCCGTGCCGAGTACGTCGGCAAACGAATGGCAGAATGATATGGCTTGGAAGTTCTCTCTGAAGACCATCTAGCCCACACCCCTGCTAAAG
>NW_011253921.1:0-406 GCF_000146605.3 Meleagris gallopavo
CAGTGGAGAGCGGCTTCTTGTCCGGGCCCGCTGTCCCTGTCTGCACCGGCGGTTGTAGCCAAGAGCCAGAGAGTGCCTCGAGGACTCTGATGTCTCTTGGCAGGCAGAGTTTGGGATGCTGCTCCCACGGTGTCCTTGGGGCTCATTATTTTCATCCCGCTGTGCACGCGGGCGGATTCTCCTCCGGTCTGTCCTGCGCTGCCTGGACAGGCCGCTGCTCTCAGGCACGGGGGAACAGTCAGCTGGCCCCGATGGTGCGTGGCTGGTGGTGCTGGAGCTGCTGCTCTCTGGTGTCTCAGAGCCTCGGGGACGGCCCCAGCCCCCTGCTGGCTGATGGTGCTGTCGCCAGCAAGATCAGAGTTGGTGCTGGAGGCTGTAAGGGGAGGCAGGAAAGTGAGCAGGATGG
>NW_011253922.1:0-445 GCF_000146605.3 Meleagris gallopavo
GGGGCCGGGCGCCTAACTGCGCCTGTTCCACAGGAGCTTGAAAGGTGCAGCTGCACAGGGGTGTGCTCTCTTCTGCTTTTCCTCCTAGGCTTCGTGGGCCACAGCCCCACCAAGGCCCGTGCCCCCGCGTACACGTTTCGCGGGACCAAACCGCCTGCGGCCGAGAGCTGCGGGCCGGGTCCCTGCTACTTTGTGGAGCCCGCCATCACCAGGAACGGGAAGTACGTGGCTCCGGGCGCCCACCTTTGCGGACGACCCACGACGGAGACCACCGTCACCCCCCGGACCCAGTGAGTACCACGTCTGCAGCGCTTCCCCCACACGCGGCGTTTGCCCTGGCTCAGCTCGCGCCCTGCTGGAGCTGCAGGTCTTTTGTGAGAGAACACAAACCGCTCCGAGCAGCGATAAACACGCCCTCGGAGAAGGGACAGCTGCGCAGCACCAC
>NW_011253923.1:0-476 GCF_000146605.3 Meleagris gallopavo
TCTTCAACGCACTGCAAGAACCGTCTGGACCGTGCGTGCCTGGCCATGTTGGTCGTCCAGTAAATATCTGGATAATTGAAGTCCCCCATAAGCACCAGTGCCTGGGAACGTGACGCTACATCCAGTTGCTTACGGAAGGCATCATCAGCCTCCTCATCCTGATCAGGGGGCCTGTAGTACACACCCACAACAGTGTCACCCTTACCAGCCTGCCCCTTGATTCTCACCCATAAGCTCTCCACTGCTACATCACTCTCCCCCAAGTGAAGTTCAATACATTCTAGCTGCTCTCTCACATAAAGAGCAACTCCACCACCCCGCCTAGCCAGCCGATCTTTCCTAAAAAGCACATAGCCCTCCATGACAACATTCCAGTCATGCGAGCTGTCCCACCACGTCTCCGTGATCGCGATGAGATCATGACCTTGCGACCGCACGCAGAACTCCAGCTCTTCCTGTTTATTCCCCATCGCCCC
>NW_011253924.1:0-303 GCF_000146605.3 Meleagris gallopavo
CGAGCAAATAGGTGCGTAGAAAATATTTCTTTAAATGAATAAATAGGAAAAAAATTAAAACGGAAATAAAACTAGGAAACGAAACTAAAAGCCAAGAAACAAACCAAAAAGCTAAATGAATCAGAAACAAAATCACTTTGCGAACGGCATCTGTCTGGGTAGAGGGAGGATCAGGGTCCTGATCCTGGGGCGGGGGGGAAGGGAAGGGTGTGCGTGTGCGTGTGCATGTGCGAGAGAGAGAGAGAGAGAGAGAGAGAGAGAGAGAGAGAGAGAGAGAGAGGAGAGAGAGAGAGAGAGAGAGAG
>NW_011253925.1:0-387 GCF_000146605.3 Meleagris gallopavo
CTTGCTGCTCTGCTGCAGGCAGAGGTTAAACTGGAGCCTGCTGGGACAACAGAAACAATAGGCAGGAGAGGGGTGAGGGAATGCAGCAATCCCTGCCCAACCCCCACCCTCACCAGCCCACCTGCAGGGCACTGCTTAGGGGTCAAAGCCAGCTGGCACTCAGACCAGCAGCACTGCTCTTACCAGGCTTCCTTCCCAGCAAAGCCAGTGTGATGGTGCGCTCCCTCCTCTCCCTTTCTCTCTTCCTTCCTCCCTCAGCCTGGCACAGGAAGACAGTGAGCAACACTCCTGGCTAAATCACATTGGCGATGACAAAACTGTACTCAGGCTAGGGAGGCTGCAAGAACTCACAGCAGACCTCTGGCTCAACAGCTGAGGGCCAACTGA
>NW_011253926.1:0-464 GCF_000146605.3 Meleagris gallopavo
ACCAGGATCCCCGAGTCCTCCGCAGGGCTGCTCCCAAGGGCTTCTACGCCCAGTTGGTACAAGCATCTGGGTTTCCCCTTCATCAGGGACATCAACAGTGGGGTTGAGTGCACCCTAAGGACACCAAGCTGTGGGGTGCAGTGACACAGCAGAGGGACGGGATGCCATCCACAGAGACCTCAACAGGCTGAGCAGTGGCCACAAATCCAAGTGCAGGGTCAGTAGCTGGGATGAGGGAACACCCACCACCAAAACATGCTAGGGGATGAAAGGACTGAGCGTAGTCCTGCTCCATAAGGCCTGGGTGTACTGGTGGGTGGGAGCTGGACACAAGCCAGCAGTGGGCCCTTCCAGCCCAGAAAGCCAACCGGTATCCCTGGGCTGCATCCAAAGATGCGCAGTCAGCGGCCAAGGGAGGAGATCCCCCGATCCCCTCTGCTTTGCTCTGGGGAGGCCTCAGCTGC
>NW_011253927.1:0-402 GCF_000146605.3 Meleagris gallopavo
GATAAAATTACCATGCAAGTGGCATTTCCCTCTTTTGCATCTCATGACAAGACTTTGACTTGGAAGTCACAAACAATCATGAGAGTTTGTCAGATTCCTTTCAACTCTGCAGCCTCAACCTAAAACCAATATAGCAAAGACACAGCTACAAACCTGTTGATCAGCAAAACTAGGTTAACCATGTGTGTTCCACAAAGCAATAGCTGATCATAAAATACTTAAATACAAGAGAAAAAGAAAGAAAAAAAAAGAAAAAAAAAAGTTAAAAATACAACAAGTAGTAAATAAACTTAGTACATTCTGCTGAGAAATACAGATGCGGGAGAAATGTTGCAGCTTAGAATTCAGTGTAGCCAAGACATAGATCTCTTTATGAAAAGTTGTCTAATGCATATCAGACAT
>NW_011253928.1:0-561 GCF_000146605.3 Meleagris gallopavo
CTCTTCAGGGTTTAAGGGAGGCTCTCTTTTTCTTATTAAGATACTATTGATTTAATAAATTAGTAAGACTGTAGAAGAAGAGTATCATTATAACAACAACAACCAAAAAAAAAAAGTTAAGAATTCATACCTGCCATCAAATACTAAGAAATTCAAGACTGCTAAATAAAATTGTTTAGCTCAAGCTAACCTATTTTCATTAGTGAGAATATATGAGTTTGTTACACATGTATGAAAATGTGGCTTTAAAAATATTAAAATATAAAAAATAAAAAATAAAAAAGATGACTTCTTCTGAAGAAGAACACTGGCAAAATTAATGATCTTTATGGCCATCCTTTTTACCATTCAGGACGTGTACAATTGCATGCAGGAACCTGGTGCGATCTCGTAGGTTGTTATATGGATCCTCATTTAAAATGGAATATTCACAAATTGTAATAATTTATATTTTTAAGGGGGGAAAACTTTCTTTAATTTAATGTATATTCTTCAGCCATTCGGTGCAAGGTATTTGTGTTTTATTAACAGTCAAAGTGACAGGCACTGTATACACATAAA
>NW_011253929.1:0-544 GCF_000146605.3 Meleagris gallopavo
CAGTTTCAGTAGAGAAAGCATTTTTTCTCTTTTTTTTTTCTTTTACAGAAACAAGATAGCAAGGCTCAAAGTTTACAAATATCCTAGAGTATTGGCCGTCCGCCTGGACTTTTCAAGGTCACGCTTTCAGACAGTACTGGTGAAACAGATAAACTTTCCCAATGAAGCTGTCTGAGAGCGGAGAGAGAGATTTGTTCAAAAAGCTAAAAAGCAACTGTTGCCCGCATTCTCCACCAAGAATGTCAACGGTTTACGGGCTGGTTCGGCCCGGTTCCGTGACTAGAAGGGCGGAGGATCCGCGGATCCGCGCCCCCGGGAAAAAAAAAGAAATAAGGGACCCCGAATAATTGAAAACAGTGGCAACAATCTGAGGTAAAACAAAGTAATTTACTAAATATGGTATCAACAGAATTTTATAAGGAGAGAGAATGTGAAATTGATAGTGGATCGGCCTTACCACAACGCTGAGATGAGAAGCGCAGGCAGAGAAGCGCAGGCGAGAAGCGCAGGCAGAGAAGCGCAAGCGAAGCAGCGCAGGCAGAGA
>NW_011253930.1:0-408 GCF_000146605.3 Meleagris gallopavo
GCACTGCCACCAAGCTTACCTAAGGTGAGGCGGTCAGCTCCACGTTTGAAGACTGCCTCCTCCAAGAAAGAAAGGAGGGTGATAGTTGTAGGCAACTCTCTTCTGAGAGGAACAGAGGGTCCAGTATGTCGGCGTGACCCTACCCATAGGGAGGTGTGCTGCCTTCCTGCGGCCCGGGTCAGGGATATTTCTAGAAAACCTCCCCAGCCTTATCCCGCCCCTCTGGTTACTTACCCTTTATTGATTAGTTCAGGCCGGCAGCAAGTGGGATCGCTGATAGAAGCCTGAGGATTATAAACAATGTATTTTAGGAGACGTGGGGAAGTTAGTTGATGGAGCGGGCATACAAGTAGTGTTTGCCAGTATTCCCTTGGTGGCAGGGACAAACACTGAGATGACCAGGAAAAG
>NW_011253931.1:0-486 GCF_000146605.3 Meleagris gallopavo
GCACAGGCAGGCGTCCAGGCGAGACTTGAATATCTCCAGAGAAGGAGACTCCACAACCCCCCTGGGCAGCCTGTTCCAGTGCTCCGTCACCCTCACCGTGAAGAAGTTCTTACGCACATTCGTGCGAAACTTCCTATGCTGCAGCTGATGTCCGTTTCCCCTCGTCCTGTCTCCACGTACCACTGAAAAGAGACTGGCCTCACCGCTATGGCCGCCACACCTCAGGTATTTATAAACTATTTATAAACCTGGATCAGGTCCCCTCTCAGTCGTCTCTTCTCAAGGCTAAACAGACCCAGTTCACTTAGCCTTTCTTCACAGGGGAGATGCTCCAGGCCCTTCACCATCCTTTGTGGCCCGCCGCTGGACTCTTTCCAAGAGATCCCTGTCTTTTTTGTACTGGGGAGCCCAGAACTGGACACAGTACTCCAGATGAGGCCTTACCAGGGCAGAGTAGAGGGGGAGGATCACCTCCCTCGACCTGCT
>NW_011253932.1:0-329 GCF_000146605.3 Meleagris gallopavo
GCCTTGACCTGCTGGCCACGCTCCTTTGAATGCCCTGTAGGATCCCATTGGCCTTCTTGGCCACCAGGGCACCCTGCTGGCCCATGGCCAACCTGTTGTCCACCTGGACCTCCAGGTTGCGCACCGCAGAGCTCCTGTCCAGCAGGTCGTGTCCCAACCTGTACTGATAGTTGCGGCTATTCCTTCCAAGGTGCAAGACTCGACACTTGTCTTTTAGGAAAACCTCATCTTGTTTTCTGAATTCTTGCTATTCCGCTGTCCTCCTTAGAAAAGTAGTATTTTCTCCCTGAGCTCGTTGCCGCTGTTTTGTTGTTAGGCCCATCTCCCTA
>NW_011253933.1:0-304 GCF_000146605.3 Meleagris gallopavo
TGCCACCAGCGTGCAGCCAGGAGAGGAGGGGCGCTCAGGAGCACGATGGGAGCCCTTCGTATCTGTTGAGTCTCCTGACCTTCCAGCTCTGCAGAGACATCTCGTGTCTCAGTGACAGTCTACAGCCCCCCGACCCGGCCCCAAAGGCCCGCTGCCTCTCTCTCCCCCCAGCACACAGATGGGCCCGCTGGGCACCGGCACCGCTGTCCCACCAGCGGATTCGTCGCCCGGCCGCAATGAGTCTGTCAGCACCGCGTGTTTATTTCGAGAGTGCCGGCCCGGGCGCCCCGGGTGGGTTTTCCCA
>NW_011253934.1:0-487 GCF_000146605.3 Meleagris gallopavo
TGCATGTTACTGGGATTGTCCGAGTCCATGGCATCCCCTGCTGTGCCTGCGTAGGAGCCCAGCCGCAGCCGGTAGCCCTGGGACTCATCGTCCAGACTGAAGAGGTTGTACTCTGCGAACCTGATGTTGTTGGAGGCATCCTGGATGACGAACCTGACCTGGTAGACCTTCTGCTTGGCGATCTGGTGGATGTACTCGGTGCCCAGCCAGTAGTCGCCGCGCACGTTCCCAAAGCCGTACTTGTAGGTGCTCCAGGACTCGGCCCAGGTGATGTCTGTGTTGTGGCGGTTCCTCTGGATGACCGTCCAGCCCCCGTCGTCACGTTCATCTCGCAGTACACCACGATGGGGGTGGAGCCCTGAGGGCTGGATGACGTAGACGCCGCTGGGGCTGCCCGCAGAGATCTCACTGCAGTCCTTGGGCCAACCTGCGGCAGGAAACAGGTGGTTTTACATCTTACCTGACACAAGGAGACGCTGAGAGCACT
>NW_011253935.1:0-455 GCF_000146605.3 Meleagris gallopavo
ACAGCCCCAGAAATCAGAAGAGACGCAGAACATAATTTAAAACACAACAAGGATGCACACAATGCCCTTAAAAACACCCACCGCATGGGTGCAATTAGCACATGAATTACAGCCATCCAGCTTGAGATCCTCCAGGAAAGCAGAGCTCACAGCTCTGAAAGAAAGCAGGAATCACTCACCCCATTCTAAGGGCTCACCCCACACCCCAAAGGAAGCAGTCTCCAGATTCACATGCTGCTCTTACAGCTAGCAGCCCTTCAGTGCACTTGCCATCCCCCCAAAAAGAGAAGATCACAGCCCTGAAAGAAAAAAGAAACCACTTACCCATTCCAAGGGCCAATACTCCCCCACACTCTCAAGTGAAGGAAGCAGCTTCCAGGTCCAAATACCTACCAGCCCTTAAGTACACTCAGGTTCCCTGCTAAAATAGAGAGAGAGCAGCTCCACAATGGAGT
>NW_011253936.1:0-452 GCF_000146605.3 Meleagris gallopavo
AAACTTGAGCATCGCTCCACTTGCAGGCGAGGGGAGCAGGAGCTGAAAAGGACAGGGGGACATAAAATAAGGGAAAAGCTTAACAGAGAGCAGATCTGGTGCGGACAGTGACACAAGCTGTGTCTCAACAGCACTGCCTTAGCGCACGCCTACATTAGGCACACCTACCTTGCAAGGGCCACACAGGAAGCTTGGGACACAGGCACCTATTGCTCCCCCGAGTCCCAACTCCATTGCTCAGCTGCTCCTCCATGTTCTGCAACAGAAAAGTCACAAGACGGAAATTCAATTCATCGCAGACGTCACCAAACCTCCCTTCTCAGGGCAGTGGCACTCATTTCCCCTGCATGATAAATCAGGGCAGAGTGAGCAGCTTACCGAGTGAGCAGCATTTACTGCCACTTGGTAGCAGCAACCTACGCCTAACTCTAAACTACCAAAAGCAACCTACG
>NW_011253937.1:0-479 GCF_000146605.3 Meleagris gallopavo
TGGATTGGACTAAGCACCTGTCCTGGAAATGGAGATCAAAAACTTGTGCGTCCTGAGGAGAGGCTGCCCATCAATGCTGAGCGCCGTGCCTCCAACTGGCCCTTCTGGATTCGCCTTTCTCCACACCCCAGATGGGTCCCGACCAGGGTCAGCGAGTCTGTTGTTCCAGGGGGCCCAAAGCAGCAGTCCCCGCGCACCGAGCAAGAGGCCTTCAGCGTGTCTGACATCCTGCGCCACCCCCTTACGCAAAGCCTGATCATCTGCTTGCTCATAGATTTGTGGGGAGACTGGTATCTGTTTCGGCTGCCAGGGGTTGCCTACCGGCTCTGGAGAGGAGTGTGAAGACATTAGGCACAGGTTAGCCATCGGCATTCATACTGCACAGAAGGGACTGTGGGTGGGGAGCAGGGAACCGCAAAGGTCTGGTCTGTGAGGGCTTCCCAGAAAGCAGACCTCAGAGGTCCATCAGCTCTCCCAGC
>NW_011253938.1:0-475 GCF_000146605.3 Meleagris gallopavo
GCTTTTTTTGTGGAGAAAGGGTATCATGCCATCAGAACCAACGGACGCCGATATAGTTCAGACTGATGGGCAGTGATACTCCTGCCATCTTCCTTTTGGGCAAGGATCGTGTGTCTCCCTTCCCAAATCTCTCCTGTGGTGCTCTTAATAGAATTACCAAGATGCTTGTTTTCACAAGACGTGAAACCTATGCCAGACCTCTGGGCTGAAAAGCTGTCAATATTGTATTAAAGCACCTGTATGCAAATAGGAAAGGGAAGCTTGCTTGCTGATGAGTAAAGCTCTTAACACACATGCAGAAGTTTTGTATGCCTGGTGGGATTCTGAGTCGGAAGGGCTTAACAGACTTAGACTTCTCTGGATTTGGGAGCATCGCTGAGAACTTCCACTTGTTTCCTACATTTGAGACAAAGACTATGAAGACTACGAAACAGCTGTTAAGAAACTTAATGGAGGACTGTATTCCAGTGATCAG
>NW_011253939.1:0-445 GCF_000146605.3 Meleagris gallopavo
CAGATCTCCCGTCAGGCTTCTTTTCCCCGGGCTGAACAGACCCAGCTTACTCTGCCTTTCCTCATCAGGGATGTGCTCCAGGTCCTTTGTCGTCTTTGAGGCCCTCTGCCAGACTCCTTCTAGGAGATCCCTGCCTTTTTTGAACTGGGGAGCCCAGAACTGGACACGGTGCTCTAAATGTGGCCTCAGCAGAGCAGAGCAGAGGGGAGAGGATCACCGAGTGACCTCACACGTATTGCCCTCTAGACTTCCACCATCTTTGATGCCCTCCTCTGGGCACTCCCTCAAGTTTTCAGTCTTGCCTATATTGTGGCACCCAAAACTGCACACTGTAGTTGAACGGAGGCCGCCCAGCACAGGGGCAGAGCAAGATAATTTCTTCTCTTGATCAGCTAGCAGTGCCCTGCCTTTTGCCCAACAGGATACAGTCAGCCTGTATTACCGA
>NW_011253940.1:0-431 GCF_000146605.3 Meleagris gallopavo
GAGACAGAGCGGGGGCACACTGCAGGGGAAGGTCTTCCCCCTGAGCTGGGACCTGCTGCTGTAGGAAGCCCTCCAGCCCGGAGACGAGCTCTCTCAGAAAGGACTTTCTGCACCGCTTTCGCGTAGATCTGTGCATTGGGCTCAGCACCTCTCTCTGGCAAGAAAGGAGAAGCAAGAAGATATAACAAGAGTGCAGTACTACTTCCAGTCTGCAGAATGGGCCACAACGCTAGCGCATCTCATCTGGAGTGTTCACGGTCACGGATCTGAGGATCGTGGGTGAACTGTGGGTTTGTATTTTCAAATCAGCACACGGAAGGGAACTGTAAATCCCGGGGATTAAGACCCCAAGCAACACGCAATGAGAACAGTCCCGGGAAGAACAGACAGAAAGCCTCGTTAGAAAGACAGTGCACCTAACCCAGATGCCT
>NW_011253941.1:0-399 GCF_000146605.3 Meleagris gallopavo
ACCAGAGAGGAGAGACCACGCGCTGGCACACCAACCACATGGAAATCCACGGTCAGCGAGCACTCGGTGCTGAGCATCTGCACCCACCTGCCTGAGCTCAAAGGACGCGACGCTGCTGTCATCGTGGAGCAGGACAGTTATGGTATCTAAGGCCCACGTGCTCTCAGCGAGCAGCCCAGACTTCAGAGACATCATCACCCTCCAGGCTTCAGGAGATCCCTGGAACATAAACGTCATACTTCCAGACCCTGGCCTTCAGAACCAAAAAGGAGGTACTAGATACTGCTTTTTTGTCTCACAAAGAGCACGGCCTGTTTCAGACGCTGCACAGACTCCATGCAAAAGCAGTCTCCACACAGACAGTGCCCAACACAAACGTTACACCCGATCCTTCTGGGT
>NW_011253942.1:0-448 GCF_000146605.3 Meleagris gallopavo
AACCTCATGCAACGCTACGGGCTCGGGGCAGAGTGGCTGGAAAGCTGCACCGAGGAAACGGTTCTGGGGGCATTAGTCAACAGCCGCCTGAACATGAGCCAGCAGCGTGCCCAGGGGGCCAAGAAGGCCAACGGCATCCTGGCTTGGATCAGAAATCGTGTAGTCAGCAGGACTAGGGAGGTGATCGTCCCTCTGTACTCGGCCCTGGTGAGGCCGCACCTCGAGTACTGCGTTCACTTTTGGGCCCCTCACTACGACAAAGATGTTGAGGCTCTGGAGCGTGTCCAGAGGAGGGCAACGAAGCTGGTGAAGGGACTGGAGCACAAGACCTACGGGTAGCGGCCGAGGGAGCTGGGGATTGTTTCGTCTGGAGAAGGGGGAGGCTCAGGGCAGAGAGACCTTATCGCCGCTTTACAACTACCCGAAAGGTGGTTGTAGCGAGCGAGGT
>NW_011253943.1:0-388 GCF_000146605.3 Meleagris gallopavo
CAGGTTCACAAGCTGATGGGACGAGAGGCCCGCGAGGCACCCGTTGCCTTTTGGGTGCCTCCTGCCCCTGTGTGGTACTCACTGGGCGTCACTGGCTGCGTCACTGGCTGTTCGTTGTAACCTGGAATGAGAGAGAGAGAGACATGAGCTGGAGCTCCGTGAGGGGAAGGCGGGGGGCCAGGAGGGGAGGCAGCAGGAGAGGCCTTGTTCACCGTTGACGTAGAGGCTGGTCCTGTCCAGGCTGGTACGGGGCCCAGGCGCGAGATGGCTCTGGTCTTGTTGCTCACTTCGTGGTAAAGGCCCACCTGTCCAAGTCAGGGCTGGAGGGCTCCTTCCTGTAGCTGCAGACGAGGTCCCACCCCTGTGTTGTCGCCTTGCCTCACGGACC
>NW_011253944.1:0-478 GCF_000146605.3 Meleagris gallopavo
CAAGTGTAGGGTCTTACACCTAGGGAGGAATAATTGCATGCACCAATACAGGCTGGGGGATGAGCTGCTGGAGAGGAGCTCTGCAGAGAGGGACCCGGGCGTCCTGGTGGACGACAGGTTGGCCATGAGCCAGCAGTGTGCCCTCGTGGCCAAAAAGGCCAATGGCATTCTGGGGTGCATTAAGAAGAGCGTGTCCAGCAGGTCGAGGGAGGTGATCCTCCCCCTCTACTCTGCCCTGGTAAGGCCTCATCTGGAGTACTGTGTCCAGTTCTGGGCTCCCCAGTACAAAAAAGACAGGGATCTCTTGGAAAGAGTCCAGCGGAGGGCCACAAAGATGGTGAAGGGCCCTGGAGCATCTCCCCCTATGAAGAAAGGCTGAGTGAACTGGGTCTGTTTAGCCTTGAGAAAAGAGACTGAGAGGGGACCTGATCCAGGGTTTTATAAATATCTGAGGTGTGGCGGCCATAGCGGTGAGCCC
>NW_011253945.1:0-502 GCF_000146605.3 Meleagris gallopavo
GGATCCGCGGATCCGCGCCCCCGGGAAAAAAAGAAAATAAGGGACCCCGAAATAATTGAAAACAGTGGCAACAATCTGAGGTAAAACAAAGTAATTTACTAAATATGGTATCAACAGAATTTTATAAGGAGAGAGAATGTGAAATTGATAGTGGATCGGCCTTACCACAACGCTGAGATGAGAAGCGCAGGCAGAGAAGCGCAGGCGAGAAGCGCAGGCAGAGAAGCGCAAGCGAAGCAGCGCAGGCAGAGAAGCGCAAGCGAAGCAGCGCAGGCAAAGAAGAGAGCATCAGGTGACCTTGCCGGGAGTTATATCTCCTCGTTGACCGCAAAGCCCCCTGGGGAAACGTATCTGCTCTTCTCCTCTGGACAGGCACCCGGAACTTGAGCATCAGCAGTCAAACCCCAGTGCATTGCATGATGTTATGATGTGGAATACCGATAATGAAAAAATACAATGAAAACCAATGACATTCCACCCTATTCCACATCACTACATCATG
>NW_011253946.1:0-463 GCF_000146605.3 Meleagris gallopavo
CTCCGGGCAGTTGTTACGGCACTTGGGAGCACCGCAGCTCTGCTGCCACCTGTTGGACACAATACAGTCATGAAGGCACTGCCCTGCATCCGGGCCTCTTGCACAAACCTGTGCTCCTTGCTCGGAGCACATGGCTGCACTCTGTGCACCATGTTGCTTACCACCAGAGAAGGCTCAGGTACCCAACAACATTTTGGCTTCCATCTTGTCTGAGAACTGCTCATTATGCACAGCCCTCATCTTTGCTTTGGTGAGGTGGGGACTGCCATTGCTTCCTCAGTCCCACAGACCCCTTCCCATCCCACACTGCCATGGGAGATCAGGGTTCTGGACCACCTGAAGGACCCCAAACATCCACGAGTCTTTGGGTCCTGACGAGATGAGTCCCAGAGTTCCGAGGGAATTCACCGCTGCAGTCCACCGAGCCACTCGCCATGGTATTCACAGTCGAGGCAGTCAGGTC
>NW_011253947.1:0-381 GCF_000146605.3 Meleagris gallopavo
AGACATTGCATTTCAGTCAGGGCAATCCTTGAATTGTGTGCAGATGGGGAGAAGAACTCGTTGAGAGCAGTCCTACAGAGAAAGACTTGAGGGTCCTGGTGGGCAAAAAGTTGGACATGGGCTAGCAGTGTGGTCTTGCAATCCAGAAGGCCATTCATATCCTGGGCTGCATTGAAAGAGGGGTGGGCAGCAGGGAGAGAAAGTGATTTCCCCTTGTTCTGCCAATATGACTTTTTTAAATTTTCCACTAATTTTTTTTTTTCCCTGTTGATTGGTGATTAACTTCGGACCCACAAGTTTTCTCAGTGTTGAGGTTTCTTCTTTTCTTACTTGTCCTGTCATGGAGGAATAGTGAGCAGGTCTTGGTTGCTTGACTGGTAG
>NW_011253948.1:0-432 GCF_000146605.3 Meleagris gallopavo
CACTATGTCCTGCCTTGCTGTCCCTCCTGCCAGCCCCTGGCTCTTTGTTCTTTTCGGACGCGGGGTCCTTGTGCCCTCAGCCCGTGGTGCTGCGCAGCTGTCCTTCTCCGAGGGCGTGTTTATCGCTGCTCGGAGCGGTTTGTGTTCTCTCACAAAAGACCTACAGCTCCAGCAGGGCGCGAGCTGAGCCAGGGCAAACGCCGCGTGTGGGGGAAGCGCTGCAGACGTGGTACTCACTGGGTCCGGGGGTGACGGTGGGTCTCCGTCGTGGGTCGTCCGCAAAGGTGGGCGCCCGGAGCCACGTACTTCCCGTTCCTGGTGATGGCGGGCTCCACAAAGTAGCAGGGACCCGGCCCGCAGCTCTCGGCCGCAGGCGGTTTGGTCCCGCGAAACGTGTACGCGGGGGCACGGGCTTTGGTGGGGCTGTGGCCC
>NW_011253949.1:0-489 GCF_000146605.3 Meleagris gallopavo
CCTAAGAACCAACCTAAACCTCCCCTGTCTCACTTGAAAACCATTTCCCCTTGTCCTATCGCTATCCACCCTCCTAAACAGTCGTTGCCCCCTCCTGCTTATGCGCTCCCTTCGAGTCTTGGAAGGCTGTCATGAGCTATCTCCAGAGCTTTCTCTTCTCCCACAGAAACAATCCCAGTTCCCTCAACATTTCTTTCTAAGAGAGGTGCTCCAGCCCTCTGATCATCTTCGTGGCCCTTCTCTGGACCTGCTCCAAAAGCTCCACATCATTCCCGTGCTGGAGCCCCAGGCCTGGACGCAGTGCTGCACATGGGGCCGCACACCAGAGCCGACTAGAGGGGGGACAATCACCTCCCTCCTCCCTGCTGGTCGCTCCTCTTTGAATGCAGCCCAGGATCTAGTTGGCCTTCTGGGCTGCAAGTGCACACTACTGGCTTATGTCCAGCTCTTTGTCCACCAGGATCCCCGAGTCCTCCGCAGGGCTGCTCC
>NW_011253950.1:0-465 GCF_000146605.3 Meleagris gallopavo
TCATCCTTCAGCAGTCCTGGCTAATTGGGGATGTGTCCCTGAGTGTGTCTAAAAACCGTCTGGATGTGGTGCTCGGGGACATGATTTAGTGGTGGGTTGTTAGAGTTAGGGGAGTATGGTCAGGTTGTGGTTGGACTCGATGATCTTTAATGTCTTTTCCAACCTGAGCAATTCTATGATTCTATGAGGTTTAACAGCACCGCTCTTGTGGGAGCTGCGTGGAGACTCGCGGTGTCTCTGGCTTCCCCAGAACGACTTTCTCCAGGCTGATTGCCAGGTCCTGGCACATCTTTAAAAGCCAAGCGCACATCTCTGTCCAGTTTTCTCTGTCCCGGCTCCTGCAGTGACTTCGCTGACAGCTTTCTCCTCCGAGGAAGAACCCAGCAGTAGCCCGGCTGGGCTTGGTGGATGGGATGTGAGAAGGGCACAGCCTGGACCAGGACTTGAATAACGCTCTCAACTAAA
>NW_011253951.1:0-406 GCF_000146605.3 Meleagris gallopavo
AATGTTGAGGAACCTTGATTCTTCTTGCTCCACTGGGCTCAGTTGGGCAAGACATAATTGGTATCTAAGACAGGTTTTTTATGGTCCCCTCGAGGAAGGTGGAGGACAATCAATTTGCATTTACTTGGAGGGAGTGCAATGCACATTCACCCGATTACCCCAGGGGTACAAACACTCGCGCCCACTCTGGCGCTCGGAGCATAGGCACGGAGGCTGCAGAAGCTCACGTTGGACCACGGTGTCCGGGTTTATCTGTATATTGGTGACATCCGCATATGGGGGGAATGATGATGTCCATGTAGGGAGGACCCAAGCCTGCGCAGTGTGACACCTGAGGAGCCCTGACCCAGCCCGGGACACTCCTGGTCCTCCTCTAGGCAGGTGCCTGGCCGTGCTCCCACCCCTA
>NW_011253952.1:0-343 GCF_000146605.3 Meleagris gallopavo
CAACCTTCTCCCTTCCCTACAAAGAGGAAATGGAAATTCCCTGCCTTGTTTCTCCCCTTGCAAAATCCCTGGCTGTGCCCCTTGGTGCAGCGTAGCTGTGAGCCCCCGCCCCAGGCAGCAGCTCTGTCAGCAGAAGGCCCCTGCCCTGCCCTGCCCTGCCCTGCCCTGCCGGGAGCTCCTTCCCCCCACACGTCTCCCCGCAGCGCCCTGGGCAGCTCCCCGGGCACGCTGAGTGCTGAGCCTGGCAGGCGGCAGAGTCCCTGCCCCGGCACACAGCCCCTGGGGCACAGCAGGGACCTGCTCTGCACGACAGCCCTGGGCGCCCGGCTGCAGCCCCGGCTGC